>NW_010413335.1:105224-110180 GCF_000710305.1 Buceros rhinoceros silvestris | reverse complement strand
ATAAAAATATATGTTTTTTAAAAGACTAAACCTCTTAGGATAGAAGACATTGTAGGAAAACCATAGCGGAGAAGGGTGGTTCTGGGAGATGTTGTTTGCTTTGCTTTGAATGCATGTGGTCAGTTGTGATGGTTACCTGCTGTGGCATATTTTGGGGTTTGATGTAATGTTTTTTGTCAAGAACACACAGGTCTCAAAGTTCAGTGCTTGGAAAAAAAAAAGAGGTAATTTGAGAAAGTAATTTGCAGCTTAATGCTACGCGAGGCAGCCGTTCTTTTCCCTTCTGTAAACAGCGGGTGATGTTTGGTTTCACAGCTGAATTTTTGTAGCTTTAAAGGTAGGATGGGGGAAGAAAGTTTTAAATGCGTAGGAATCTAAACTTGGGGCAATTTCCTGTAAACTCCTGGTTTGTGCCCTGGGCTTGTGTCAGTTTGAGAACGCTGTTGAAACTGGAGAAGTTTGCGCTGATTTACATCATCCGTACAAGTGGCCCCTTTTGTGTAAGCAGGTTATGTAAGGGCTGGCAAGCGGGCTGCCTTTCGGGGCTGGAAAAAGCGGCTGGGCAGCGCTGGCCACCTCTGTTCTGACGCTGATACCGTCCAGCTCAGATGGCTTGTTGGCCACTCGTCGAGGGCATGGCCATGATTTCTGATCTTTGCAGAAATGACGACAAGAGAGATGAAGCGCCAGGAAATAAGAAATGACCTGCAGCTTTAAAACGGAGGGGAAATATGCTCCTCATCCTGTTTTTGTTGCTGCACCTGGAATTTTAAAGTGAGTTAAGCAGGCGAAAAAAAAAAAAAGAGAAAAGGCAAACCCCCACTGGAGCGCAGCTTACCAGCTTGAACATCTGTCTGTGTTTGCAAGGTGGCTTTCGGTGCCGTGTTCCGATAGCCCTCACTCAGTGTGGTCGTGAAGTACTGCCAGACCCCAGCGACTCGCGGACTGCGGCCAAACTGCGTTTGTTGAGTTGCCGTCTGTCCGGGAAGCTTGGGAGCGAAGGGCCAGCTCCTGAGCTTACTGGGGGAGCAGGGACTGGGTACTGGGAGTGTTGTGGAGTCCGGTTCGTCCGGCTGCTGGGCTGGCTGGACTGCCGGTGGCTGTGCCTTCAGAAAAACATCTCAGCTGCTCCCTGACGATGCTCTGGCTTTTGCTTTGCTTTGTTCCTGCTGGTTTCTTCGGTGTAACAAAATGCAGTTCCATTTAGGGACAGAATTGGTGCAGTTGTTGCAAAATTATTATTAGATGTTAATCTCTTCCCCCCACCCCTTTCTTATTGCCTTGAAAGTCCTGAGTTAAAGGTTAAAACCCAGAGAGGGAGAGGACACTTCACCGGCTTTGAAGAACTGAATTAGGTAACCCAGGAGTTTGTCCCAGGGCTGCTTGTTGTTTGAGAGCTGCGTGATTGGGTTTTACCAGGAGCATTGACTTGCCGTAGCTGCCTAGTGGTGAATTCTGTTCACAAGGGCTTTTTTTTTAGCTCTTAGAAATTACGTTTTCACTTTCTTTTACAGCCTTCATACTATTACTCTTTTATTGAGCGGTTGCAGTCCAGGTGGGGTACTCAACTCCTGGGATGCCCAATCTTGGTCCTAAACCCGTGATTTATCTCATGTATATTAAGATAACAAAACCTGGCAGCGGTATTTTTCGCTCCTTGCAGGTGTTGTGATATGCCCCAGCCCAGGGATATTTAAAACTGTGTAATTTACATTTAAAAACACCACCACCAAAACCCCAAACCTGTGTTAGGCTCTTCATTGTTATTCAGTGGTATCTTCTGAACAGGCTTCAAACCAGGGAGCCTTTCCTAGCACAGGTGGTACTGGACTGAGATTCTTCACGTGGTCTGCTGAATTTTCCTGAAACCTTATCGGGGCTGAATATCCAATTTTTTTTTGTAGTAAAATCGAGGTGACAGGGGTTATTAATGTACTGGACAGCAGCAGAAGTTTATATCTGAAAAACAAACAAAAAATAAATCCCAAACTGCAGCTGTCCCTGAGACATTGGTGATGCCCAGGCGGTTTCAAAGTGTTTGGTTTGTGTGGAGTCCATAGAAATGTGGACTGTTGAGCACGTTAGAAAAACGACGGAAATAATGTCAGGGTCCTGAATCAGGTAATCGTAACAGGTTTAAACTCTGCTAATTAAGGTTTATTTAAATCAGGTTGATTTAGATCAGTTCCTCCCATATAACTTATAACAGTGCACAGGCTGATTTTTTTCCTCTGAGAAGCTGCTTTGAGCTTTTTGCCATGTTCTCCCCACACCCCTAAAGCTGCAGCCAAACCCCCCTGCTGTTTGTGTAAGAACTCGTCCTGTGTCTTGGGGGCGTTTGGAAGATGCCGAGTGGCTGCTCCTGGGCATCAATATCATCCTTCCTCCCCTGTTTTCCCCCTGTGGCTCCTTCTCCGGTGAGGCTGGCTAGCACAAGCAGAGTTCAGGAGTTTTGACAGAAAACTCCTTTTCCTCAACAGATCCATGGCTTATTTTGAGGGTAGGTCTAAAGCCTTTGGCTTCCTCCTGATAACTCATCACGTCAAGGAAACTCCCCCCTTCCCAGCTCCCTAATTTGGGAGAGACTTACCCAGAGGGACTTGGCGAGCGATGCCTCTTTCTCTGGGGAAGTTTCACGGGGGATTCAGCTGTGTGGCCACTGCCTTTGTTTGTTCCTTCTGTTTAAGCATCCCTGCAGTGGGACCATTGGTCAGACGGAGCATTTGCTAAGGTAACAAAGATTTTTGTTTCTTGCAAGGTGTTAATGTCAGCATCAGGGGCAGGAACCAGGGAAGGAACCACTCCATTTGGCAACATCACGGCTTTTAGTAGGCTTACGTAGACCAAGGACTCCCGCTCCTGCTGCGGGAACACCTCATCTCTTCTTGCAGTGATATCCAAACTCCCAGTTCAGGGTCTGGAAGTGTTGAGAGATCCCCAGAGCGGAGCTCATTTCCTGTGGTTCATGGCGATTCAGCACCTGCTGCCTGCCCAGAGGGTGGAAGCCGCTTGGAGAAGGAGGTTCAATGGGGACAGGACTTGCTTTGTCCATCCCATAGCTTGGCGTGCTTCCCTGCGGAGGACCGCGGGTGTGCTTTGTAGCGCGTGGGGGGAACGAAACCATGACTTCAGTAGGCGCTTTTTTGCTGCAGAGACTCAATACATCTGAAACGTTCACCAGGAAGATCCTCTTTATGGTATTTACAGGATTGCAGAGACCCCCTGCAGTCGGGACAAGGTGGTGACAGGGTAATGATACTCTTTTATCTGTTGCATTGATAAAGTCCAGCTGGGAGAGAGGTGCTTTGGGAGAACACTGCCTGCATTCAGGCGGCTCTACGTGTGGTCTAAACGCATCTCCCTCCCGCTAGCCTTGGTGGTACAGGTACAGCTTGGCTAATGCTGCGGGGTTTTAGCCCTTTGAATGACAACAGCGTTGGTGAGGATTGAGCTTGGTACCTGTTAACGAGCTAAAACGTTGGGATGGCAAATCAATGTGTGAATTGAAATTACTACTGTTGTTCATCAGTCTCTGTGTGGCCGAGGAGAAGTATGCATCACCTCTGAAATTAGGCCACAGTTTGGGTTTTTTGGGGGAAACGCTCTTGAGCTGGAGCTCCTTTAATATCACAGAAAAGCCGTGAGGGCCCCTTGGCTTACAGTCTTTTTTTTTCTTTTTCTTCATCTGAATGCATTGAGCTTCAGGGCAGGCTCCAGTTTTTGTGGGAGGCTTGAGGAAAGGAATTTTTCTCAAGGGTAGCATTGGGGTTATTTTTTCATCCTTTTAATTTTAACCTGCTTTTAAGGTTTAAATGGACTTAGCTAGTTTTGTCTCCTTTGTTTTTGCTTTTAAGTACCTATCATGGGATTTTGGTCTAAGCTCCTCTTTTAGTTTGCATTTACACATTTTGGTCTATGGGTAAGCGTGGGATTGTCGTAGCCCTATGACAGAGCCCAAAGTCACCTTTAAGAGCAAATTTTTTTCTTAATTCAACAGTCCATCTTTTGTCCATCTTCATTCTTGTAGTTCAAGGTGTCCTTCGAACGCATCAGGCCAGTGCAGATGAGCCAGGTCAGAGACTGATTTGACTTCCCCCAAAACGAGAATTTGGCTGGATCAGTGTCACAGCCTGATTCACCAGCTGGCTGTGTAGGGTTTCTTTTATGTCTGCTTTTCTCTGGCTTCCGTTGTTTGTCAATAGCTGCTTCCCCACACAGTTTGAGCTGCCACAAATTACAGCCTGACTTGTTAAGGAAAACCAAAATGAGTGGCAAGTTACATTCGTAGGTTGTGCTGTGAACTGGGACAGCCCAACTACTGCTGCCGCTGCTCCAGGAGCAGTCAGTCTGTCCTGGCTACTGGAGCTGACGTGCTTTGGGGAAGGTGTCTTAGGGACATGAGTCCTCTGCAGGTCCTCTGAGGTGAGCCGTCTCAGTAAACCTGAGGACTCCTCTGTGAGGAACCTTCGCCTGGAGGTAACTGGGAAACTCCTGGTTTTACCCCCCTGCACTCAAGTGTATGTGTATTGTGATACAAGTGAGTCGTTTTTGTCTGTCTGTATTTTTGTCGATATTTGCCTCTTCAGTTGGATGAACAAGCTAATGGTGATACGTGCTGCTCTGGTTAAAATGGCCCGAACCGGTGCTGTCGCTGCCCTGGGACTGGAGGCGCGGCTGCATCGGCTGCAGTCCATACGTGGAGACCGGGGCATTGGAAGCCCACGACGGTTGTGAGGGACCTGTGCTGGGGCTCAGTGTGCAGCTGCCTCTTCCTTCTTGGCTGAAACGATGGCCCGGCTCCACGAGAAGCAGCTACAGAGCTACTGCACTTTACAGGAGTGTCCTGTGTTGTGAAGGGAAGAGCATCCTGCTGAGGAGCGTGACAGACATAGTCCCCCTTTGGGAACAAAGGGGACAGTATTCTTTTTTGTAGAAGAAACTATGCAGCTCTTTCCC
>NW_010413335.1:104750-105061 GCF_000710305.1 Buceros rhinoceros silvestris | reverse complement strand
CGCTGGCTGCATGGCCAGTGCTGTCTCCTTCAGGGAATCTGAGGGGCCGGGATAATCTGGCCTATGAGAAGTCTGGCTATGCAGGAGCTTGGCAGGACTGAGGAGATGCCTCTTCACCGTGCTTTTCTGGAGCTCCCGTGGTGGCAGGACTTCACTTAGATGTAGCTCAGTGCCCTTCCCCAGCTGATGCCCAGCTGGCACTGCTGTTGATCCCGTGGTGATCCTAGTGTGAAGATCCTGGAGCAGTGGCCAGTCTGGTGCACAGACTCCTGATCTTGCCTGGTGGCTCGCTCAGGGGAGAGGGTTTCTCA
>NW_010413335.1:102266-104617 GCF_000710305.1 Buceros rhinoceros silvestris | reverse complement strand
GGGTTGGCTTTCCCAGGGAAAAGCGGTTTTGTTTCGCTGGCCTGGGGTACCGGTGCAAGGGGGGGGCCGTGGTGTGTTTGCCCCCGTGGCCTGCCCGCTTTGCACCCTGGGTGTATTATGCTGGATAATGTTTACCCGCTGGGAACTGACTGTCCTCTTCTGATCAGGCTTCTCTTCTGACTGTATAGTCTCAACGTCTCACACAGATGTGGTGTGATGTGCCACATTTTGATCTCGTCCTTTCCAATTGTAAGTGCCGCTAAGGTCTCCATTCAAGCTGCTTAAATGGTCCGTAGGTGGAGAAGGGAAACGGGGACATGGATGAAAGGGGCAAAAAACCACCCCAAAATTTAACCTCATGTCATTCTAAGTCTGTGCAGACTCATGATTTATTTACTGACAGAAACAAATGTCAGGGCACTTGTATTTTCTGCATACGGACGTGCAGGAGGAGGTTCAGCTGTGGTCATCGCCTGCTCGGGTAGGTAGGGAGGTGAGTCAGGCTGGTGAGTGGCCGCTCGGGGAGGATGCTCAGTTATAAATGCTTAGGACAGTCAGGTGCTGCCTGGCGTGGCAAGAGAACGGTGGTACGTGGTGCAGCAGCGATGCTGTGAGAGATGCTGTCATGAAGCACTTTTTTTGCACCCTCTGGAACTGTGGTTGATTTCTGTTAATAAGTATGTTAATGAGTTAATAAGTATGTTGAAGTTTTGTGTCTACACGCCACCCTATGCAGATACGCTTCGGGGCTTTGGAAAGCGCGGCTGTCCCTTGCGCTCCTGAAGCAAAGCCGTGTCCGGATTGCCGTGTAACCCCTGTGCCTCTCTGCTTTCTTCTTCAGGTACATGTACTGGACTGACTGGGGCGAAACGCCCAGGATAGAGCGGGCAGGAATGGACAGCAGCACGCGGAAAATCATTGTCGATTCGGATATTTATTGGCCAAATGGACTCACCATAGATCTTGATGAGCAGAAGCTTTACTGGGCTGATGCAAAACTGAGTTTCATTCATAGGGCAAATCTGGATGGTTCCTTTAGGTAAGTTCCCTTTAGTCAAGAAGATGCTGTACGTTATTTCTGACCTCTTGCATTCCTTTTGAACTCGGCCTTTTTTTTTCAGTAAACTGGAATGATGCCAGTTCCTTATTGTTCTTCTCAAATGTGAATGTTAATAGCCTTGCAAAAAGTGAAATAGTCTCACATCCCATAAAACTGGTTTTCAGAGTAAAACTATTTGTATCAGCATTTCACCACAGACTGTTTATAGCCCTCTTGTACTGCAGGCTTTTTCTTCCTTAGGCTCGTATGTGTCTTGAAAATAGTTGGAGATACTTATCCTTGCTCTAGGCAGCCTCACAGTTCACTACTGGGATTTGATGGTGTTGCTGCTGGTTTGGGTTTTTTTCTCCACAGGGAATATACGTGGAGACACACTTGTCTGTGGCCCCGTCCAAAGGTGTCCCTTGTGGCATGCCTATAAATTAACCACACTCAGCTTGTTTCAGGCTGCGAGGGAGCAGGTTTTCCTAACGCTTGGTAGAAAGCACAGTATGAGAGCTTGATTGGTGGCTCCTGTCCAGAGGTGCTGTTGAGTGTTGGCTCTTGGTGACCCTGGAGACAGAGCGGAGCCAGACGTTTGAGATCGCACCTTCAGTTCTGAGCAGCATTCAGTGAGCAAGCTGTGTTGGTCCTGAAGGGTGAGCGTCATCTGCCAGCGAGAAAGGTTGGAGGAGTTTTCCTTACGCGAATCTGAGAAAGAGAACAACGTGCCTCCCCCCAAAACCCACCGCATTTTCCATTCTTGCCGAGGTGCATTCTATGCCCGGTTTTCACACTCACAAAAGAGGAATGACAATATCGACATCCTTTACGAAAGGCTCTGCAGTTCCTTTGAGAGCGCTGTGTAAGAGCTAGATAATGGTGCCATTGTGGTCCATGACAAGAGCTGACTGACAGAGGCACAGACAAGGGACGGGGCCTTTGCGGAAGGGACGGGTAGCTCAAAAGCTGGGCGCGGCTTCGCGGACAGAGGGAAAATGCTCTTTCAAAATTCAAAATCTGAGATTTCCATAAAACACAACACGAATACCTTTCTCTGATCTGGGGGCGATCGGCAGAGGGCGAGGTCTCCAGGCTGATCCTGCAGGTACCGCACACACAGAAGTTGTGTAAACGTTACTTGCATGTGTGTGTAAAAACTTAGAGCTGTAATTTGTGAGTCAGATTTATTTTGCTCATTTTAAGGTAGACGAAGGCCACTTGAAAAGGGCCAAACCTTTGCACACACTAATTCCAGCAGTCTGTGCAGAGTGCTTTGCGATGGAGCAGTGCATGCCCACCACCCCACAAG
>NW_010413335.1:93898-102165 GCF_000710305.1 Buceros rhinoceros silvestris | reverse complement strand
GGCTGAACCACAAACGAAACGGTCTTTTAGGAGAATGCGCAGCTCACTGGCGTGCCCGTCGTACCTCAGCTGCTGGGGGTGGAGAAGCCCACCCGTGCTCAGGATGTTCCTGTGCAGGATGCGCGTGGAAATGCCGTGTGTCTGACTGCGCGGGGACTTCCAGGCGGAACAGCTCGATGTCCTTCAGCTCTGCACGTATTATATTGTTACTGTAGAATAAAGCTCCCTTCTTTAAATGTTGTACATGTTAATAAAGTGCCACAAATATTGATCTTAATTTTAACTCTTTTAAACTGGAATTTTTATTTTTTATTTTTCCCCTTCCACTGATCAGTATTGAAACGGGAGTCTGAGAAGTTGGGACTCGGAGGTTCTGCTGTCAAAGTAGGCTTCAAGAGTGGTTCAAACTAGGTAAACCTGGAGGTTGCTTCTGTTCCTGAAACACAGAGCAAAATGAGTTTCACCCAGACCTGTCAATACAGCAGCCACCCGGTGCTTCGCATGCTTCTGCCCTCCTGTCCCAGGAGCACGCAGAATTCAGGCTGAAAGGAGGGTTGTGTTCTGCCTGGTGGGTGGCTGTACTGGAGCCATCTGCCCGTCACATCTCCGCAGGCTGCAGTTCGCCAGCACAGCGGCTGGAACTGGTTCAAGGGATGTAATTACAGGAGGAAGGGAGACTTGATCTCTAAGAATGATGGAAATAGGGGCAATACATGCTGGAAGACAGCTGCTGCGATACCGGAGTACAGCCTCTGCTGGTACTAGTGGAGAACCAACGGCAAAGGCGAGAGGGAGTGAGAAAGCTAACCCCGTATTTCCATTTATTCAGTCATGTTTTATGGGGAGAGAAAGAGTAGTGATTTGAAGGACAGAAATTTTAGAGCAGTTTCAATTTTACCTCTAGAACAGAATGAAGAATAATGATTTTGTTTTCTTTTTTCCACATTACCTGCTTTGTACCTGCATATGCAAACACTTCTTTTGCACGTGCCTGTTCTAAACGTGTCCAGTCTGAATTATACGTGGAATTTTTGGGGTACTTTTTATATTCCCCCTGCCCTGGAATGGTACCTGTGCTGCTCAAAACAAAACAGGATCCTTCCTCTGCCAAACGTCGGCTGGTTTGGGGGGTTTTTTCCGTTAATCTTCTCAGTGGAAACAATTTCAGTGCAGGTCTCAGTATAGGTCTAAGAAAGGTGTGTTCCTCGCGTTCCTTCAGGACGATGCTGAGATCCCAGCTTTCTCAGAGTGGTCCGATATGATATTCTGAGTACTGGTTTGCTGTGTCAGGCGCTGGTTTGGGAGGGGGGTGTGTGCCTTTGTGCTGGCACGTGATTAAACGCAGGATTCCTGTAAAAGCTGACTTCGTGTTGCTTTGACTGAGGAGTTGTCCAGTGTGTTTTCAGTAAACGTCTCCCGAACTACCAAATCTAAATTACACAGGTTCTTTGCAGTATGTGTGAATCTGGAGATCCCAGGAGTTCAGAAATGGTTTGAAATGTCCTGTGTTTTGTGGCTTCCAGTTCAGCCGCTGACCCCTGGGGAAATGGTTGTATCCCCAGAGGAGCTGTGGCTGAACGTGGTCATTGACAAACATCTGAAATGGCTCTGATCTATATTAAATATTCAGTCATAGAAGAAATGTAACAAACCCTTCCTCTACATCTAGAAAGATAATCTGGAAGAGATTTGTTTCTGCTGCTGACCAAGGTGAGGGGGATGATTTACAGCGGCTCTGGGGCTGTTCCTCCCTTTTTCTGCTGCAAGAAAGGACTGAGTGCAGCTGACGTCCTGAGCAAATGCAGTGCACGGGATGACAAAAAAAAGTAGTGTTGTGATTGGAGGAGCGCTCTTTGGACCCGTGTTTCCTCCCAAGGGCAGTTGTGGTGGGTAAGAACTCCTGTGACGCCGCCTCTGAAGGGGGTCAGTGTGGAGCCAACCAGGTGACGTGTTGCTCCTAAACCCCATGAGGATTTGTGTCCTTACTGCTGTGGAGGAGCAAAATCTTGGTTTACATTTCTCGGTCAGAGCATCTCTGTTATCCAGGTGAACCTCGTGGTCCCGTGAGTGTGTTAAAAGGCGGCGATTCCCGTATGAGGTCTTGCAGAGCCAGGCTGTTCCCTGCGTGGTATCGAAGGGAAGCGATGCGTGTGTAACCCCTGCTCTTCCTTCCATCCAGGCAAAAGGTGGTGGAGGGCAGCCTGACTCACCCCTTCGCGCTGACCCTGTCTGGGGACACTTTGTATTGGACGGACTGGCAGACACGCTCCATTCACGCCTGTAACAAAAGGACGGGAGAGAAAAGGAGAGAAATCCTGTCCGCCCTGTACTCGCCGATGGACATCCAGGTCTTAAGCCCGGACCGGCAGCCGTGCTGTAGGTGTTCCCTTTCCCCTGAACGTTTTCCTCCTCTCCCCCCTGTCCTCGCCGATGGACACCCAGGTCTTAAGCCCGGCCCGCCAGCCGTACTGTAGGTGTTCCTTTTCCCTGGAACGTTTTACTTGACTCTTCGCTCACCTGTGTGAAGTTGTGAGGTTTGGAACACTAGTCGGGGGTTGGTTGCTAAAGGTGTAAGTCCTGAATCCTGTACCTTTCCCTGAAAATTCCAGCCTGAACTGGTATGAGCTTACTCATCGTCCCCATTGGTGACAAATCCAAAACCCAGTGCAGTAACTCAGAGACGTCTTTTGATCTGGAATACCTGAATGAGAAAGATTAGGGCTCTCCTGGCATCTTTTTAACACCGTTATTTGAAAGAGAACTGAAAACAAATGTTTATCGTTACTTTTTTACTAAGTAGAATTAACACAAAATACATAATGCTCGCGTTGTGCTTACAAGTGCGGTTCTTGCAGTCCAGACTTGATTATGTTTTATCTTCAAAAGGAATCCAGTAGTTGATGAATGGTTCAGCGTGGCAGGGATTTAGTTCTGAGCTTTTATGTGAACCATCTACATGCCTCTGTTTTTCCTTTGAGCGTGATGCTACTTCAAAGGCAGGCAGGTGCTGAGAGCAGGCTGAGTCTGGGTATGGCTGTGGGTGCCACGGCGGCGTGGGCTGTTAGGGTTGTGAGAACGGGATTTAGAGGCAGTGGTGGGGAAATGTGTGTAACTGAGCAGCTGTGGGAGGAGTCATCTCTTGCCACGCAGAGAGACCTTTGGATTGGCTTCCTTCTTTATGCTGCTCTAAGGTCTGCTTGCCTAAAGATAACCTTCATGGGCCCAGGCAGGTTCGGAGGATGTCAGTGAACAACAGGCTTGAAGGTAGCAAAAGGAGCTTGGAGATCATCGTGGTGCTGGCAGACGGGCAGGTTGTCCCTGAAGCTGGCAGATAGGCACAGCACCCTGCGGAGTCAGTCCCACAGCTCCAGATCCGAGTTTGTCTGTGCTGAATCCCCATCATTGCTTTCAGTTCAGGGAATGTCCCAGCCTTGGATCACAGGATTTCTGGGTCAGTCACAAAGAGAATATGGGAAATAGCACATGCCGGAGATAGCTCAGATGCCGTTGACTTCATGAAGGTCAGGATTCCTTCCTCTCCCTTGTTTCCCCTCTTTGTGACTGTCAGTGGAAGAACACAACCCAACAGGGCAGGGGATTGTGCTTTTTATGTTAAAGCAGTTCGGGTGCTTATTCAAACTGCGATTGATTTTGGAGAGATCTTGCACAACTTGCAGTACTTATTTTGATTTTTAATAGCTGGCAATATTCTCCATAATTTTTATAGATACACTTCCGTCTCATGCTGCCATTTTTTCCCCGTGTAAATGATACAGGCACATGCAGGTGTTGTCTGTCCATCCCTGTCCTGTGACTTGTCACCCCCTGATTATGTTTTTTTTAATGTTTTCAAAATCGCTGACTTTACACTTGGCTTCTCTGGATTTCCTGGTGATTCAGGGGTACATCTTGCTGTGAAAGCTTGGCAGTAGGAAAAGATATTTCCAATATACAACACTACTGTAATGTAGAAAATGTACAAATTGTTATGTTTCCCTTTCTTTCATAGAATGGGTCACCCCCCAGCATCACCATCCTCCAAGCCCTGTTTTCCATTTTCAGGATGATGAGCAGACCCGGCATCCACAAAGCAACTGATGCCCGAGGCTCTTAGCCCTGTTCAGCTCTAGAACATTGGAAGAACTGTCAGCTCTTCCAAAAGCAGCTTCTGCGGGCGCCTCAGTTTAGGTGCCCCTGGAAGTAAGATAGGAAGGGGCCAATCAGGCATTTTACTTTGTAGTTCTGTCTTCTAGCGCTAAAGCTTGTGCCAGTCATTTGGGATCTATAATTTCTGCATCATGGTGAAATGAGCACTTGAGGGATTCTAGAAAAATGAAAATAAATCTGTTTGGTTTCTTGAAGTTCACACTCCATGTGAAGAAAACAACGGTGGTTGCTCCCATCTGTGCCTGCTGTCGCCAAGAGACCCCTTCTACAGCTGTGCCTGTCCCACGGGCGTGCAGTTAGAAGATGATGGCAGGACGTGCAAATCAGGTAGGAGCTTGGCTTTTCTACCATGGTACTGTTGACTTCGCTTGGGTTTGCTGCTTGAAAGCCTTGAGGTGAGTTGAGAGGAGCTGCCTGACCCACTGAAATGTCACTCTTGTCATGATGGAGATGGCAGAAATTCTGCACCCAAATCTCTTGCCAACCTACCAAAGCTAGTGATTATTATGAACCGCAGTAATCCCTTGCATTGGAAATCAGAGAATTTTGACGTATTGTATTGTATTTTGAGGCTTTTGGCGGTGGTTTGCGTTGCCAGTTCTCTGTAGGAATGAAGTACTGTGTCGAGCCCACTGCAGAATCGTTTTGTTAGCACTAAGCTATGGTAGGACATCTTTCCGTTTCAACAGTGGGCCGCGGGCAGGCTTCTGCTCCCTCCCGTTCATTGGCCAGTGGTGATGCAGGAGTGATGGCCAAGTTGTTGCCTTCCAGCTGCATGTCGAAGGTAGCAATAAGCTTGAGAGATGTTCTACGCAAAGATGCGCCAAAAATTTGTTCAAGGCCACGTCCATGTGCCCATGTACTGTTTTAGAGATAGCCCAGTGAGTTATCCCTGCTTCAATTTTATCAAGAAATAATCTGTACACAAAAATTGAACGGTAAGATTTAAACTAAACGTAACTTTTTTCTGGTTCTGAAGATTTCTGTAATCTGAAGATTGGGCTGCTCTGTGGGAAGGATTTATGAGAAAATTGCACTGGAAATCTTTTCTTCCTGGATCTGGTTTGTGTTTTTTGGACATTACATTTTATTTTAAAAAGCGAGGCGAGGCTTTGTATGAAGAGGCTTATCAAGTTTACTGCTTGAGGTCATTGAGCTAGAGAAATTAACGTTCCCAGTGGCTGTTCAGTGTCACTGAGAAGTAGGAGAGGCTTGTGTATTAACAGTAGAGAGCTGTTTAGAGAATAATAGCCAGAGTAGATGCTTGGATTGAAAAATATGACCAGAAACTTCTTTTGGATCCATAAGTTGAGTGAGTCTAGTGGTACCCTTTGAAAGCTCAGGCTTCTCAGTGATCAGGAAGCCTCTGTTAAAAATGCGTCTCACAAAAGCAGGCAATTAACACTGCCAGGGTGGTGGGACACGAGGAGGCGAGGTTTTGGAGAACGTTCTGCCGACAGATGAGAGGACTGCCTGTCTCCAGTGCGTGTTCAGCAAGCCTAGTCAAAGAGATTAGCACTTTTCTGGTGAGGCTCGATTCCTCCGAGTCCTAAAGCGAGTATAATGGATCCCTGCGTCTGAGAACTTAAAGCAGAATGCGAACGCTGAACCTCCAGGGTTTAAGGGCCAGCTTTATTAGCTCATCCTGCTGCAGTTGAAAGGCTTATAAGGTAGTTCTTACAGCTGCTGAAAGACGTTTCTCTTTCCTCCTTCCAGCCTTGGAAAGTTTCCCTTTCACAGCTTCCAGAAAACCATTGCTGGGCGCTCAGGACAGCCCTTTTAGACATCCGTATTGACCCGCTGTTGCTGGCAGTGGGAACGAAGGTCAGCCTGCTTTTGGCGTTTTGGCGGACAGCACAAGCAGCAGTGGCTGCTTATACTGTGCTTTCACCTTTCCATTGTCGGGCCAGACAATCTGTCAAGGGTGTTCTGTCAAAGGGGGGCAGAAAAGTGGGATGGGAACAGGAAATCTGGTTTTGCATAAGAATGTGGCCTTTTGGTTCAGTTTTTTGGATTATTCCTTTCCCAAGCTCCACATCTTTTGTAGTCTTGTCTGCCTTATGCCAGCATCCATGTGCTTCTCTTTCCTCTCTTATTAATTAACTCCTTGGCTGCGAGGAGCTGACTCTTTGTTCTCTACACGAGCTCTCTGCAGTAGGTTGGATCAGGAGCTGCGGGTGCAGCAGCACTGACCACCTCCCTGTTTTCTGTATCGGCCAAAGTGCCCCAGTACAACGTCACTTGGTGCTTCTGTGGCGTCAGGCTTTGGAGTGAGTTACACAAATGCCGCTGGGGTGTGTCCGCAAGAGGAAAAAGCTTTGTGAGCTCAAAACCTGTGTGCACACGGGGAGTTGACTGCGCAGGTACAGCCGGGTGCTGCCTGTCCCTGTCAGAAAGTGTCCTCGTGCAGGAAAGCGCCGAGGCTCTGGGTACTCTCCGCTCTCTGGGCTGTCGAGGGACACCCCTGTGTCGGGTGTGGGAGCCTGTCAGAAAGTGTCCTCGTGCAGGAAAGCGCTGAGGCTCTGGGTACTCTCTGCTCTCTGGGCTGTCAAGGGACACCCCTGTGTCAGGTGTGGGAGTGCTGTGGCTCTTTCCAGGCGGAGCGTTGGATGGTAATGGGCCTCGGTCGTTCGGAAGACATGAAGTCAAGGACAGGCTGTGCCATCGTTTGCTTTGCAGTGGGTTACGTCTCTATGCACTGAAATGCCAAAACTCTGGGTTTTTACGTTTTTTCTAACCATTAAACTGCTGATACGCTGAAGCCCTAAGTATTGTGTCTGTGTTAGAAAAATGGTTCATTATTCTGTAGTTTTGGCTTTTGGTGTGGAGTCATTCTTGCTTTCTCCCTGGTTCTAAGCAGTTGCTCTGAAGAGATTAAAAACCTGAGCTCTGCAGTAGATATCCACCGCTGATAATGGATGTCAAAGATATGGACTGGCATCGAGCTGAAGTTCCTCTCTGGGAACGTGTCCTTGTTTTGTACAGGTAGATGTTTGGTGGTGGTTCCTTCCCTCCAGATCTGTTGTATTAAGTCTGTTTTCCTCTGTTGGCTGTGAAAATACTCTGGACTCGCTTGAAAGTTCCTGTATCAACAAGCAGAGGGGTCGTAAGTTTGGAAAGTAAATCAGCTGCACTTGTTTCTGAGCAGAGCGAGCACTTTGGAATCACTTCAGCTGTGTTGGACCGCTCTCGAGGTGGATGTGTCCAAATACATGATTTTGGGGAAGTATCTGCAGCCTGTCTGCCTGTGTCGAAGGGGATGAAGTCACAGCTTGGGACGCCCATCAGAGCCTGATGGCTTTGCTTTGAAGGGCCTGGGGAGGGTGGCCCAGTCAGTAGAAACCTGTAGTACCTCATGACTTCCAGGAGTGACTGGCCTCCGCAATTTCATGTTTCAAACAGAGCCTCGGTTCTCAGACCAGGTGGCTTGTTTGATTTGTGAGAGTTTGGGTGTTTGTTTGTTTGAAACTCTTCTCGAAGCCTGCTGGAGCCATGGCATGAAAGTCTGAGAAGGAACCATGGTTTTGGTTGCAGTTATTCAAAAAGGATGTGTCATTCTACCTGATGAGCTCTTCATTTATGCAGTCATAAAATCGTAAGCCCACTTTAGTTAATCTTCAGTTTCTTGCTTTAGACGCTTTCTGATCCAAATAATCAAAGTGAAAGTCACGTGTGTTCTATGTGTGCTTTCAGGACAGCAAGGTTTGGTTTGCTCAGCAGTGGGCAAGCAAATAGGCCAGTTCAGAAAGCAGAGCAGAAGTGTGGAAATTTTAAAACCTTGGGGACCTTCTTTCAGTCATTTGGCTGACTTAGGGCTATCCTGAAGTTTTTCTTTCTTTCTTAGTTTAAGGATCATACTTATCTTCTTTATGAACAGAATTATTTTGATTCGTGAGTCTTTTGTTTGTCTGTGAGGACTCCTTTCAAGACGCTGCTCCTTCTCCTTCTCCCCTGAATCACAGAATCTCAGACTGGTTTGGGCTGAAGGGACCTTCCAGGCACCCCCAGCCAAACCCCTGCAGGGCGCAGGGACATCTGCACCCAGAGCAGGGGGCTCAGAGCCCCAAGGGCCAACCTGACCTGGGATGGTGCCAGCTCCG
>NW_010413335.1:89048-93629 GCF_000710305.1 Buceros rhinoceros silvestris | reverse complement strand
GGCCCCAGCCCTGCAGGGGGGTCTCCTCCGAGCAGAGCGGGGCAGAGGGGCAGGATCCCCTCCTCCAGCTGCTGGGGAGGAGCCCAGCACACGGAGGGTTCTGGGCTGTGAGTGGACATTGCCGGCTCATGTCCAGCCTTTCACCCCCCAGCACCCACGTCCTTCTCCTGGGGGCTGCTCTCCAGGCCCTCATAAGGGAGGTTCCCTTACTAGGATTTAGTGAGTTCTGTTGTCAGCCTCGTCGTGGTTTCAGGTGTTGTGATAAAGAGAAATGTATTAGTAGCTGCTGCCACGTCTCCAATAATAAACCATCTGAAAATTTTTCTGCCTTGCCAGGCAGTGTTCAGGCGATAGCTGCCTGACATCTCCTTTCAGCAGGTTAACCTCCCTCATGCTTCTCATTTGTGCTGTCCTTGGTGCCCTGTGAATGCCATGACCGTGTCTGTTCCTGACTGCAGTGCTGGCACACCTTGGGTAGAATCACATCCCTTCATCTGAGTGTTTCCAGGCAAAACGGAGCCGGGACCCTTCCGTCGTGTTCTGCTCTCGTGGAGGAGCTTTGCTTTGCTCTGCCAGGTGCAGATGCACTCTCAACGTGTTGGATGACTCCCCCTGCTTTTTCCTTCCCTTTTTGACTTGACCAGGTGGTTCAATTAAATCACGTTCAGGATGGTTTGTTGTATGTCTTGTCTAACTGTGGTTAAACCCTGATCCCAGTACAGCAGTTGTCCGTGTGCCTCCTTCCAGGGTTGAGCTGGTTTGTGTGCACGGCAGTCAGCAGCCTGTTGCCCTTCCGTTCCTGGAAGGTACATCATTTCTCCTGCTCTGTGCAGTGTTGCTGGCGTACCGTTCGTCACGGCACTTCCATGTGCTTCTTGGTGCTCATCATACGTTTTAAAAGGTTTTTGTCTGCAGTCCCCTGGCTGAGCAATCGGCTTATTTGAGCAACAAAGCCTCCAAGCCAGCCAGGCAGGCAGGCAAATACCTCCCCTGTGGAGGTCTTCTTACCATGGGATTTCAGCAGCGGTGGAGAAGGTCCCTTTGCTAACAGGGCTTCCCGGTTACTGAAGAGAAACAGTGTGGACTAATCCAGCCTCTCTGATGAAGTAGATCAACTGTTAATGAGAGACAAACAGCCTCTTTGTCAAGGAGAAAGGTAAGAGAGATGCTGGTTATTTGGTAATGCTGTAAATGGGCTCTTTCAAGTACCTGAGAAAGCTTCTGCTGCCTTTGTGTGAAGAACCTCGAATAACCCTCAGGAGCCTTCAGCAGGTGAAAGAGGCTGGAAGGGGAATCTCACCTATCAGTAGATAAACTCTATGTTAGCGTTGATTTGGGGCTGTACTGTATTTTCGTTGCAAGATGCTTGACTTCATAGGTGTCTTCTGTCCTGTGCCTGGTGTCTGACTGCCGTAGGGAGATGGTATCCGGACATTCTGGAGGACTTTTTCCTCATTCCCCCCGGCACTCCCTACTGCACTCCCAGAGGTGCATCATGCTTCCTTTGCTTCTCGAGGAATTGTTGATCTCCTGTTTTTCCTTTGTTAAGCTGAGATGGAGTTTCTTAAAGTTTACTGTGATCCTTTTCTAAAGGAGAGATTTGTGTAACTGGCATCTCTTTCAGCCGCGCTCATTCTCTCATCGTAGTGGTACCGTCCCTCCAACCAGAGATGACCTAGTGAAAGGACCTGTGGGTGTTGTGCGCCAAATGAGAGGGAGAGTTTGAATAATAGATCAAATGTACGGGTAGTCTGCAGTGGTTCCTGCAAGGTGGAGAGTTATCCAAGTTCCAGGCTGTGATACAGATGCAGCTGAGGGAGGAAATAGCACTTCACTTTCTGCATCTTGACCCATGTTATGCTACTTCCTCCAAACGCACCCACTGATTCTGCCACACTAGAGCCATGGGCTGGGCTGCTCCTCGCTCGGTAAGAAATAGTATTATGTGGAAATGCAGTTCACTGGGATGCCTTTACCTGACACCAGCAGGGGTGGGAAAAACTGCCCGGCAATGGGTACCCGACAGTTGAGGAAATCTCGATTGCTATCTCTTCTATTTCTACTTCATTTCATAAAAACGTCATGAGTGGGTTTATTTTTCCTTTCATTCACGCGTGGATCTTGTTTGGTTTGAGTCTGTTTTGCCCTTGCTTTTGTTCACGTGTTAGGTTCATGATTTTATTTGATCCGTTACTTTCTATGCAGAGCAACCTTTATCCTCCTGACAGGGGAGTGCTTTGGGTAGTGACAAACTGAAGCAGCGCCGTGTGGCAATGGCCTGGTTTATAATCTCTTTGGAGAGAAGCCGTTAGAAACGTGCTGTAAGGGAGAAGTGGGGAGGGTTAGGGTTAGAGGAGCCCTCTGGAAGGTCTGCCGCGTCATCTTCTGGCTCTGCTGGCTGTGGGTTCGCTGGGCTCGTGAATGACACCCTCTTCTTGGGCTTTGGAGCCTGTGTCAGCTCGGTGACTATCCAGGACTCCGAACCACTGTCTGGTTAGGGGTGGTAACTAACCCCTCTTGTGTGTTAAGGAGTTAAGGTGGTTTTTGGTGTGTGTGTATGAAGGAAAAAGCGACACTCTCCCTGTTCAGCACTGCTGAGTCTCTGAATTGATTCTGGTTTCATGCTGCAGGAGAACCCCACCCCGGCTCTGCCTGGGGAAGGTTTGTGTGTAATCTTCGTTATCACCATGGGCTTGGTTAGTACACACGGGAGGTTACCGAGAGCCGGGGGTAACTTGTTATGCTGCTGTAGCTTGTCTGCCTCTTCAGACCGGAGTGGCCAGGCTCTGCTTCGCTGCGTCAGTGCAGCAGCCGTGCGGCTGAGACACTCCCTGGGTCTGCAAACCCTAATTTACAGTTGTTCATAACTTTCTTCCAAGGTGTTTACCCTTTGACAGATGATTGTGTTAGCTCAGAATTGAATTTTCTGTGGCTTCATCGTACTTGGAACATAAGTAACGCTTAACCCTCAAAGCAATATTCAGCTATTGGCTGCAGAGGGGACCCTGGGGGGTGAAGTATTGCTTTCTGTTTGAGTGAAGGAGGACAGCACTGCCGAGCAGCTCGCGTGTGTTCAGGGTCTCTTGGTGAGTCTGCAGTTAGAAGTAACAAAAGAGGGATTGTAGAAAAAGTTTTGTATTTCTGTTCAGTATTAAAAAAAAAATTAATTCTGTATCTTGTTGGGTTGTAGCAAATTTTTTATCATCATCTGTGTGCATGAAGGTGTCACTACCGAAACTGTTTAACAGTGGCTAGGTGATAGAATAGCTGTCACTCCTGCAGTCGGTGATTCCTTACTCTGAGCCAGGGGGGCTGAGCATCTCCACAGAGCGTAGGTGCACTTACACTCTAAAACCGCGCTTTGTGAGGAGATCACAGAACCCAAAGATGGGAGGTACCCTTTGGCGAGGACTTCTGACAGACATTTCCCTGGCGCCTCTGTTTTCCTATGGCTTGTGATGAACTGTTACTGAGAACTCTGTGCAAAGGGACTGCAATATCTGTAAGGTAACATCCAGATTTACCACTTGACATCTCCAACTTTCTCTTTTCTTTCTTTAAAACTCGTGTAGTATAGACAGACCTTGGGCTGGAAGCGTAGGGCTTGGTTGTTGGAGTACTTTGAGGTGTTTGGATGAAGCCTCTGCATCAGGGCAGATTCTCTGCTTGCTGCAGCCGTAGCCAGGCAGTTGTGCTCACCCTTGGTTCTGTTACTCCCAGCGCAGTCAGGACTGTGATACTAATGCTATTTTGAGTAAGTCTTCACAAGAACTATGTACTCCTCTGCCGGGAGGAACTTCCCAAAGCTTTGTACAAACTTCAGAAGCTCACAGAAGCTCAGTCCTAAGACAGAGCAGGGAGCGATGACTTCTGTGTGGCCACAGCTTTCGCTGGCAGACGGCTCACGTTTGTCTCGGTCAGCTGTCCTGGGCTAATGCTCTCGCCAGCTGTGCTGCTTAATCGATACTCCGTTTGGGGGAGGCTTTCTCCTGGCCATATCAGTGTGTCAGGGAAGGGAAGGGGGTTTTTCTGGTTCGGGCAAAGCAGCTGTTAGAAGTTTGCTGCTGCGATAATGGGAGAAACAGTAGACAAGAGCATTTCAGTGTGACGTGCCGACAGATAGGATGTAATTTATGAGTTACGCAAGGGCTCTGGTATTTCCTCTCCGTGTCACAAGTGTTAGTTTTCCTTATGCCTACTTACCTTTCAACTAAAGCCAGTCCTATCTGCCTGTGGGCGCTCAGAACATCATTTCAAAGACACCTTTCCTGCTCCTGGGTTGTTGGTTGCACTTTCCCACTGCCCCCAGCTCTCGGTTTTACACAGGTAAAGCTGATGGGCATCGCATGCTCTCCCCAGTCCGCAGGGTCAAGTAGGAGAGGACAGCAGCAGCTTTTCCCAGCCCAGTGCTGTCACACAGTGTGCAGCAGTGCACCCTTCCTCTCAGACTGGCAGATAAGGACCTGAACTGGGAGGTCTGGTGCTGTTCGTGTTGCAGCTGGCTCTGTGACAGCACCCATGGAGAATATTTTAAAAGAATTTCCATTTATTTCTAGGAATTGCCGTAGACGGAATGGGGTT
>NW_010413335.1:87698-88939 GCF_000710305.1 Buceros rhinoceros silvestris | reverse complement strand
GGGGTTTGACACAGCGCGGTTGATTTAAACCTCTCATGGTGAGTTTCATTACAGCGCTTTTCCTGTGGTGTGAAGAGCGGCTAATGCTAAACCCGTGTGCAAGATGTTGTGGTTGGATATTGGCAAGTTGATAAACAGCTTGGCAACGGTACCTATTCCTGTACGTTCTGTCGTGGTTTAATCTGGTAATTAAGTACCACACAGCCGCTCGCTCACTCCCCCCGCCCTGTGGGGTGGAGGAGAGAATTGGGAAAAAAAGCAAAATCTGTGGGCTGAGATAAGACAGTTTAATGGGACAGAAAAGGAAGGAACAAGAAGAATCATAGAATCATCTGCTTGGAAGAGATCTTAAGATCGTCAATATAAAACAGACGATGCACAGTAGAGGTGCCAACCACCCGCTGACTGATGCCCAGCCCTCCGTTTGTATTCTGGGCAGGATGTCACAGAGTATTGGCTCCTTTGGGTCAGCTGTCCTTGCCGTGTCCCCTTGCACCTTCTTGTGCAGCCACTGAACCAGCGGCGCATAAACGATGATATTTACATCCTAAAGCCAAAGCACAGCACCACACCAGCCACTGGGAAGAAAATGAACCGTATTCCAGCCCAAGCAGGACAGCTCCGTACAGAATAGTGAGGTTTTCTCTCGCTCCCATATTCCACCCCCCACCCTTTTTTCCATGCACTGGTATTTTGCCTGGTAATTCAGTGTATTACAGCACGTAGCCAAACCCCACGCTTTTCTGATAAATCTTGATAGTTCATCAAGGGTGCTGAGAGAGCTGCGCTAAACAGCTTGTGAAAGAGCTGCCGGCAGGTCAGAGTCCTTCTAACACGCTCTTTTCAAACCGCAGTTACTCTTTTGTTCTTTGGAGAAGAATTAGCAGCTTTCCCTTTTTTACAGTTTATCTGATTTTTCCCCCTCCCACAAATACTGAGATTTCCAAAGTTGCCTGTGAATAGGCTGAGTCTATACGTGCAGGTACATGCACGTGCACGTACGTAAAACTGGGGGAAGAGTCCCACAGTGGAGCATTGTTCGAGCCCAGTTAGCAGCCAGACAAACGGGAAGGGAATAGCAGGGCGATTTCTGGCGCGGATTGGCAGAGGCAGCCCTGCCGTCTGCGTGTGTTTAGGTGGGGTGAATAAACTGGAGCATTTGTTACTGTATTATAGACGTCTCGTTGCTTGTCAAATGTGAAGTGGGCTGAGAAAAGAGTGAAAAAGGCTCTTGTCAGGCT
>NW_010413335.1:77895-87571 GCF_000710305.1 Buceros rhinoceros silvestris | reverse complement strand
GGCTGGCGAGGTGGCTGCTCCGCAGCTGCCCGCTCTGGTTGCAGTTCATTCTGCAAAGAGAATCCGGTTGCCGTTTCCAGCACTGAGGAAGGAATTTTTCATACCAAGAGCACGAACCAAGTCAAAGCACGTGCGCTGCCTAGCATGGGTAGTCACCAGAACTGATCGTTGCCTGTGGGGATAGCAGCACGTGGGCCAGCCAGAAAACCCCACAGTCTCTTAACCTGTTTCTGTTGGATTTCTTGATCTCAGAGGGACCATCTAGTCTTCAGGAGGAGAGAATAACTGCTGTGAATGGTGTTATTGTGTTTTCTGTTCTGTTGTTCTGGATGTTAATGGAACAGTTCATTGCCTTTTATGGATATTAGACCTACAGAAAAGTTCTGTGGAAGGTCTGCAGAAAGCTGTGGCTGAATAAAAAAAGACTGGAGAAAAATAAATAGCTCAAAGTTTAAACTGGTCAGGAAAAGGAAACAACAGTTTGAACTTGGGTCTTTTAAAATGCTTTCTGAGTGGAAACTGTAGAGGGACCCAATTCCTTCTGGTTTTCTGATCTATGGTTTGCACAGAGGACTTTTTATAAACTTCTGCTGAAGCATTTGGTTGCTGCAGTTGTGATGTTGGAATGGTTTGGATTCCCTGCTCCCCCCCAAAAGACTTACATGACCATGTTATAACAGTTAGCAGTTCTGCTGGGAAGCTCTTAATCCCGTGGTTACAGGAGTGGCTGTGGTGAGAGAGGGTTCCAACGGTGGATTTAACTAGAGAAATGCCGCAGCACTTCAGCGCTGGGTAAATGGGTGGCTGGAATGTGTTAGGCAGGTTCTAGGTTCTCTCGGATAAACCAGGCAAGTCACAGCACAACACTTCTGTAGCCTTGGAAACGTCGCTACCAACATGAATAATCCAAGTACCTCCGTGGTACAGATAAAGCTAACGAGGCCGGCAAGCGTGTCTGCCCAGTTCTGTGGGGACGACCAATGTCAAGTTCTTCTCTTGGTGATGAGCTCAGAGCCGATGCCAACTCTTCTTTCTCTATAACCAACACTTTTTAAAACTCATTTTAACTTTTTTAAACACTGATTTTAAACTGTGTTGTCAATAAAAGCCATGAGCTTTGCACCTATCAAAAATGACCCATGATAACGATCTTTTACCAGCTGTCAAGGAGGGGTGGGAACATAGTGAGATATGCCGTGATAACATTTTCTCTGTTCACGTGGTTTTTATGTCCACGGATGTAGATTCAAGTCTGTCAAGAGTCTTGTGTAATAATTTGATTTTACTTTAAGCATCCCTACAGTAGAAATTGCTGAGCAGCCAGGACTTCAAATTGGCCAGGTAGCTCCTTCCCCTTATTATTTCTTTTTCCTGTCAGTCTCAGTCAAAAGTATGTTAAAAATCAGAAGAATTTCCCAGGAAGCATCCAGTTCAATGAACTGTCCCAGCTGTCAGCTGAAGGGAAGATTTTTTTCTGGTCTGCTGGGTCAGCAGGGCAGAGTTCTCTTCTCCCTGTTTGTTTGTAGCCACGTGTGTCCGTGGGACAGAGCCGAGCTTGGGAGTCCATCTACAGGAGCGTTTGCCTGCAGAAAAAGCCAGAGCAGCAGGAACAGGCTTGCTTTCTTCCCTTGGCAGGAAGGTTGTTGTCGTTGTGTGATTGGTGACTCAAGGGGTCCTGGCTGCCCCGCTCCTGGCCAAGATGCTGGTTTGTATGCAGTGGGTGTGTGGTGCGAGGCACAGGCGGCGGAGCCAGCTGTGGTGTGCTGGAGTACCATTACTGCTGTTGTGAGGCGCTGGAGGCAGCTCTGGGATTGCTCCTGGGTTCTCGGGGGTTGTTAATGGTGCCTTTCAGCCTGTTGGCCCACCAGCGTCCCTAGGCAGACTTGGGGCCTTAGGCTGCCAGGGTCATCCTCTGCTGTGTCCAGCTCTGACCGTGTGCACCGTGAACCAGGCGAAGCTGCCGTCGGTTGTGTGCAGAGGCGTTTGATCCCCATCTGTCTGTTCCCGTGCAGCGATGCTTGTTGTGTTGGTCGTCTTACAAATCCGTGTACTGTCGGTAATTGCTGGGCTTGTATTTGATGCTCCTCTGCTCATACTTTACTGTTAAGGTGATGACTGCAGGCATGTTAGTGTAGCAGGAGTTCAGAAGTGAGGTGGATGTGGAACTCGGAGTGCTGTGGTGGCTGAATGCAGTGCTGCTCACTTTTTACTTGAATAATGTAATTGAAATTACATTCTAATTGAAAAGCCCTCTGTGTTTGTAGAGTATGACCAGATGCATCCCCTTTTCCATGCTGAGTTTTGAGGCTTACATTTTTACTTAACTTGCCCTAAACAGGAGGTTTTACTTTGACTCCCACAAGCGAAGTGTTTCAGAACCACAGGGGCAAGACATCAGAGGGTGCTGCAGGAGCTGTTTGTTCCTGCTGTCGCCGCTGGGCTGGTGTAACTTGCTCTCAGACCTCTGCAGCCGCAGATCCCTCTCCTGGTTTGCAGGTGCTCTCTCCAACGGTGGGTTTTCCACCTTCGGCTGTTAAGGTGTAATTTTGTAGGTGTAATTTTGTTTTGCATTAGAAAATAAAATGTTTTCTGTGTGTTTCAGTGTATTAAGAAGTAGGATCTTTTGGAGATTTTTCCCGTTTGGGGGTTGTTTGGTGGTAGACTGTACTGCTGGAGGTGAATTAATCCATATATAATATGACCTGGGTTCCTTTAAATTTCTGCGCTTGTCAAGCTAACGTGACCTGGACAAACCAGTGTCTGCTGACACTGTATGTTCTTTGGAGATGGTAATGTCTAAAAAAACCAAGTGTCTTTCATACTTTGCACCATGGGCCTTGATACCAGATAACTAATTCTATCAAAATGTTAATAAAAAAAATAAGTTAATAAAACAGAACAGATCTAAAAGCCTTTCTGTTTGAACAGCCTCCGTAGAAATGCCATGTTTAACGCTGCATCGGTTGGTTTCGAATAAAACCAATTCACTATTTTGAAGATCCTCCTTTTCTGCTTTAAGTTGATTCTATTGATATTGTCTTGGTTTGACGTTTTCTCATCCAGAGATGTTGGCGCAGCCTTGGGACTGCTGCTCCTGGGGCAGTCTGTGACGCAGGGAGCGAGAACAGCATCGCAGGCTATGGGCTGCTGTGCTTCCCAGTTGGCTTGTTCCAACAGCCGCCTGGGAATGCCCTTGCACTTGATGTGCTCTGGCGTGGTTACAGGGAGGCAGTTGACGGCGTCACCTTTCACTCGGGCTGTTTGCTGTTGTAGTAGTTCATCTTCCAAAGACGATTTGTCGGAATATACGTCTAGTGAAGAAACGTGGTAGAAGAGGGGGGGTGAGGCTGTATGCTGGACTTGTGTTCACCATGGTCTCTTAAGAAAACAGTCATCCCCTTCGTTTTTCACTGTTCAGGAGTAAAGCAACATTTTAAAGCATAATGTAAAATACAAAATACTGGTTTAGATATCCCCATATTTTTATTTAGTAAAGGTGCTAAAATCCAGGAGATTGATGGAGCTTTTGGAAACAGACACCTTTCCTAGCAGTGCCTTCTACGGATTGCTAGTGCGTGGTGGTCCCTTAACAGACAAAATGAAGAGATGTTGCTGTGCTTGACTGAGGGGGCAGTGGAGGAAGGGAGCCTCAGAAGTTGTCTGGTCACCTGGGGCTGTTCCTTCTTGACTTGGGCAAAGGTTACTAGTTTTGCTCTGGGCAGAGAAGCAAGCAGAAGTTTCAAGCACAAGAAACTCACTTCCTGAGAACCTGTGGTTTTTTTGCAGTCTTTGAAGTTGGGAAATCTGTATTAAGGAAATCTGATGGGAGGCATCTCTCTTGCTTTGCTGTCCAGGATATATGGGCATTCCCTCCTCCCTTTTCCCCACATGAGCTCTGACTCACCGCTGCTTTCCTCTGCCCAAGCCTCACCTCAGAGTTTGTTGGTGCCACTCACACTGTCGTTATCTCACCTGGTCAGCTAACACTGGCCGGGAGCCTTCTTGCTGGAGTCCCTCCCTGTGCCAGCACAGGGCTCTGTGAGCTCTGCCGTGAACTGGTCTGGTGGTTAACGTAGGCTCCTGGCTTTAGCTCTGTTAGCTTTTGTTCGGATCAGCTCCTCAGTGTGGTTTGCAGCGCACAGCCATGCTCTGCTCACGTCTGAGAAGGGCTGATACAGAAGTGAGAAGGGCAGCACTGCTTCCTTCAGCAGCTGTGGGGACTCGGGGTGGTTCAAAGTGCACATCGAGCTGTCCTCTGGGCTGTGCAGCAAGCTTGTTTGGGTGATGTTACAGCACGGATCATCTAGATCATTTAAGCACCTGCAGCCTGAGCACTGTTTCTTTTCAGAGCTACTACTTGGAGACTAACCTCTGAGTGCCAAACGCAAAAGCTAGTAACGCAGTCCAGCTCCCAGAGTGAGTGCAAATCTGGTTTTGAAGTGCAACAGATTCAGCTTCTCTGTCTCCAGAACACCCTGTGCATGTCTAGGTGTGAATTATTTCTAGAAGAACGTTCTCTTGAGGATTTGAGTTTATGTTGCTGTTAGTGGGCTCAGAAGATATGTCCCATGTCAGCCATTGTCATCTGATCTGGGCTGTTGGGAACTGGATGAAATGTGACAAGTGACTTTTGTTCTGGTTCCCCGTTTTGGAGTGTTGCTAAATGATAAAAACTCCTTGTTGTTTTTCATACTACACATCGTCGGTTTAGTAACAGCGTAGGAAAAAGGCACATAGTGACATATGGCTCGTGTAGTGCTGAAGCCGGATGGGCGAGCGTGGGGAAATGTGTAGGGCAGCTGGATGTTTGACTACGTGTCCTGTGTTCATCCTGGTAGAAGAGGTTGCCAGAGATACGACACTGAAGACGCTGTTTCCCTTTGAAATGTGCCCCAAGTTGTGGTTGGGCACCCTTTCCATGAGCAGTGAAACTTCGCAGTGGGGAGGAGGAGTAGAGGAGAGAAAAAAAAACCAATCCTATTGCCTTAGAATTAGTTTTGCATCAGCTTTGGCCAGGTGAGAAATACTTGCTGTGGTCGTGACTTGCTTTCTCGTTGGGCCGTCTGGCCAAATCTTCGATGTAATTTGTTTCCAGAGTGCTCCGGTCTTCTGTTAGCTGTTGTCATTTGCTACGTAGAGCTGCTGTGTGAAAGCCACGCCTGATGCGCTGACACAGGTAGTGGGAAGTCTGGCTGAGCTGAGGAATTCCC
The DNA here is from genome assembly GCF_000710305.1 of Buceros rhinoceros silvestris. Classification (NCBI taxonomy): domain Eukaryota; kingdom Metazoa; phylum Chordata; class Aves; order Bucerotiformes; family Bucerotidae; genus Buceros; species Buceros rhinoceros. The sequence goes on along the minus strand of NW_010413335.1, from coordinate 82,361 downwards.
TATGATGTGATGAAATGCTTGGACCTGCCCCCACCAAATGAGTTATTGATTTCTTTAGATTCGAGGTGCAGATTGCCATGCTCCACAGTTGTTTGGGAGGGCAGGAGAAAGGTGCTGTCATTGTGAAATAAGGGTGTCAGCACCAACAGCGAGTTGAGAAGAAGTGATTAGGAGTATCTCCCTGCTCAGACACTTCTATACTTCACTGAAAGTTCAATGTCCTTATTGTAAGGAAATCTCTTACTATCGCAATAGTGGCAGTTTGCAGCCTGCTGAGCCATGTTTAAGTGTTCACGTCAATAGCAGAGCAAGTGATACCATGAATGGTTTTCTCCCCAGGTGCTGAAGAAGTCTTGCTGCTCGCTAGAAGGACCGATTTGAGGAGGATTTCCCTGGACACGCCGGATTTCACCGACATTATTCTGCAGATAGACAATATCAGACACGCAATTGCCATAGACTACGACCCGGTGGAGGGCTACATCTACTGGACTGATGACGATGTCCGGGCAATTCGTCGGGCTTACCTTGATGGCTCTGGAGCACAGACCCTGGTAACCACAGAAATAAACCATCCAGATGGTATTGCTGTGGACTGGGTGGCAAGGAACCTGTACTGGACCGATACTGGAACAGACCGCATCGAAGTGACCCGGTTGAATGGGACGTCAAGAAAGATCCTTATCTCGGAAAACCTGGACGAACCTCGAGCAATAGTGCTCAATCCTGTAATGGGGTGAGTTTTGTGTTTTTATTGGTAGGCCTGTGATAGGTCTTTGGATCCCGTTTATGGTCTCCTGAAACTGAAAATGTGCACGTTGTGAGATGACGTGTGTGTTCTTTGTCCAGTGTTCTGGACGTAAGTGGCTTTCCCTTGCTTCACCATCCCTTTAATACTTTAATACTGCGTGTGTAAAAGGTGACTTAGAGCTGTAGTGTGGATCCCGTTTATGGTCTCCTGAAACTGAAAATGTGCACGTTGTGAGATGACGTGTATGTTCTTTGTCCAGTGTTCTGGACGTAAGTGGCTTTCCCTTGCTTCACCATCCCTTTAATACTTTAATACTGCGTGTGTAAAAGGTGACTTAGAGCTGTAGTGTTCTTCAGTCAACCACCGTGTTGTGAACCTGCTTGAATTTTCTGTACTCTGTGTCTTCAGTGTTATCATAACTGTGAAAGAATTGGGCCACTGCACCCTCCCTTTCGGTCGTTTAATGCTCACGCTGTACGTTGTCACTGCTGATGACAGTTCGAGTTGGCTTGTTTGCTGCAGTCGGGGAAGCAGAGAGTCCGTGAGTGCTTTCAGAAGCAGGACAGATCTTGACGTTTTTGTCTCACCTGTTGCGTTCATTGACCGTTTCCCCTTTTTCTTTCCAGCTACATGTATTGGACAGACTGGGGTGAAAGCCCAAAGATAGAATGTGCGTATTTGGATGGCTCAGAGAGGCGAGTTCTGGTGAATACGTCCCTAGGTTGGCCTAACGGCTTGGCCCTGGACCTCGAGAAAAACAAGCTTTACTGGGGAGATGCAAAAACAGATAGAATCGAGGTGAGTAATGGAGCCGTCCTTGGGTGCATTCTTAGCAAACACGGGCTGTTCCCACATGGAGCTTTCTGTCACGGGTACGTTTATCCCTTTTTTTGAGGAGTCCGTTATTTCATTAGTACTGACATGATGATTAGTATAACAAGACGTATTTGAGAAGAAAGGAAACGTATCCAAGTGGTTCAGAAAACCTTTACAAGAAATGTTATGTTCGTTATGTCTTTGTTGCTTCAAGTGTAATTTAATTGCTTGAAATCTCAGGCTTTACCTGTGGCTTTTGCAACAAATTGGGACACTCAGGTACAAGCTCTTTAGGAGATGCTTTGACTTGTCTGTGATGCTGGGAAGTAGTTTCTAGAATTGCTGCATGTGGAAGACTTGACGCAAGGTTTGTGTGCCTGTGAGGGTCCTCGAGAGCCACGTTTCAGGACCCTAATGACTGTGTGGTGTCCAGATTCAAAGCCAAGAAGTAATTTTTAATGTGCTGCCCGCTTTGAGACCGATGTAGGCATTCTGCCTCTGAATTTGAGGGGGAGAGGCCCTCTTCCCAATACTGTATAAACATTTATGACAGTATTTATTATTTCTTAATGTTTGAAAGAACGTCTGATAGAACATAGTGTGATTCCACTTTCTTTGGGAAGAATTTTCTTAAAAATGAAAAAAAAAAAGTGAAATTCATCCTGTTGCTCAAACACTGGGTGGAGCTGGACAAACTGGCTCATTTGTGATGCTGTGCACGCAGGAGTCAGGTCGTGAAGAGTAAAGTCTCTGGAGATTCACTGTTTTGAATTTGAAAGATGGTCAAGGCAGGCATCGGCTCCGGGGGAAAGCTGAGATGTTTCAGGAGACGTTCTCCTCGGGGAGGTGCCTTTTTTCCCATTGTTTTTACATTAATATCCCATGATTGAATCTGGATCTAAAAGAATAACTGTGCTGCCTCGGAAGTGAATCAAGTCTTGGATATCACTGCAGAGAGCTGAGTCCCAGAGTAGTTTCGCTCAGAGCAGAAGGTGGTAAATAACCAAGAGTTAGAATGAATATTTGGGGCAAGGCTTTTTTGGGCTTCTTAGCACATGTTCCGAAGATTCCAGGGTGCCAGTGGATTATTAACAGCCGTTTATTATTATTATTATTAACAAAATTCGGCAAATTGCTGGAGCTTGTGATGTAGAAGAGCGCGTGGTTTTTGTGTCGTCTAGGAGTGCTGTTCAACAGCCATTGTAGACGTTTGTCGTGGATGTGTTCATGGAGCTGCTGAAGATCCGCGTGTCGTAACGGGCTCACTGGCACGAGCGTGTCTGTTCACTGTGAGCCGGCCGAGGGTATGGACAGGGAATACGGATACAGCCGTGTGTTGGGAAGAAGCCTCACACCGTTCCTGTTGTGTTCCCCACACCCTCAATGCTGCATTTATAAATAAAACCATTGTTTAAGAAGCGCAGCTGGTTACCGGCCACTTTTACTCATATTTCTAAGAAGGAAAAATTGGATTTTGAACCTAAATCTGAAGCTGTAGGTTATGATTAACCCGAGGGTTTGGGTGACAGCGTGAGATCAGGCAAATTTAAAAATTCCTCCTCTGCTGTCATGAGATCAGTTGACCTGTCAGCCAGGCAGGTGTTCGGTTTTTTGTGTTGTTTTAAGCGGCAGGTGACCGGCAGCCATGGGTCTCTTGACCTGGTGGTGGTCTGTTCTTAGTATGAAGTAGTTGTTTGTCTTCCACAAAGATGCTGGAAGAACAGTTTGAAAATTGAAGGTGTTAAATAATTAGCTCTGAGTATCTACATTTCTAAAAGGGAATTCTCCAGGGAATTTGAGTTAGCTTCAAAGATGAAGGGAGTAACGAGCTAATTGAAATAAATTCATAAAAACAATTATCAAGCCAGAATGGGAGAGTAAAGACCCCAAACCCTGTTCTTTGTCTTCACAGCAGTCATTAAAAGTTTTCTTCCCATGGGTCGTGTTTTGACTGTGCTCTTACAACCAATACCTAGGAAAAGCAACACAGGAATCTTTCTCGTGGCCCTGGCACGTGAACTCATTGGGTTTTCGTGCTGTTTGGGAAGAAGCTTGTGCGGCATTTTTGGATGACTAAGTGTGGAGGAATGACGGTGCTCTCCACAGGTTTTGCCCTCAGGAAGAGGGTAGACAAAGCTCACGGCTCCGGAAGCTAACTGCTGGCTTTGGCAAAGCTGAGGACGGGGCTGGGCGACCGTCGGGGATGTCCCGTCCCCGCTGACCGCTCAGACTGCGGGCCAGGGGACGTTCCAGATGGCCCTTGCTCGAGCTGGGGCCGCAGTGCTGCAGCGCGTTCCGTGGGTTGAAGCGCTCTGTTCGGTCGGTCTCACATCCTCGTGGGGCAGTGAAGCCAGCGGTGCTGTTTGGGTTGGTACCTCTGCTTGGTGGCTGCTCTCAGGCTGCAGGGAGTTACCTGACCTCCCCGGGAGGTCCGTTCATCTGCGAAGTTCAGGGACTGAGCTTTGTGCAGCCTGGAGATTTGATAAGCTGAGGACCTTTGGCCTGGTTCTGCTGGTCCTGGGGCTTGCAGTGGGCTGTGGACGCCTCTGTTGGGTTTCCCTGGCGGTTTGCTTTGGGGGGGGTTGCGGTTTATTTGGTGACTTGCTTTGGCATCGCTTTGGGACGCTCTCTTCTGCAATTAGAAGAGGAAGTGCGGGGCTGTTAGGGGTGCTGAGCGGAGTCCTGTACCGGGAGAGGACGTTCTTATTTGTGGGTCCGAAACTTCCCTGGGTGGAAGCAGCGTTTCCCCGCTGCTGGCGAACCGCCTCTGCTGCCCTCCCCACCCGCAGCCTCAGCCGCGGCGCAGAGGGCCCAGGCGCTCCACAAGCCGTTTGCGTCCTGAAGGAACCACTTGGCCAAGCTTGTCAAAATTGTGTGTGGCCGGAGCCGGCGGGGCTTT
>NW_010413335.1:73351-77748 GCF_000710305.1 Buceros rhinoceros silvestris | reverse complement strand
GGCGGGGCTTTCCCTGTCAGTCTGGCACCCTGTGGTAACATCGTTCCCAGCCGTTGAATTTATTTTTGTTTGGCCAAGTGACCGGCAAGGAGAAATGTATGGCAAACCATGAGTCGTGTCTGCCCGAACCATGTGTCTGCCCGCGCGGCTGCGGCTGTGAGCAAGGGGCACGGACTAATCCAGCTGAACTCGGGATTTTACTGACAGAAAAAAGGTACTTTCCAGGAACAAAGAGCAGATTAATAAGGATTACAAGGTTCCAGCGGGGAGAGGAGCAAAGACCCGATGGAATCCACGTGTAGAGCTTCCTAATTCTCCGTACTTTGTGGTTGGGCGGGTTTTCCCGTGTATTATTTCTTCTGCATTTTTCTGAAGTGCCTGAGGTGTAACTGCGTAATGAGCAATTACTGAGTTCCCAGGTGCCTGTTCCTGCTCTAGTCTGTGCAACACGCTTACAGTAACTTGCGCAGGCTGTCTCTTGTGGCAGCATCCCCTCGTCCCCCCTCCGTTCCCCTCTGTTGACAAACGTCCCCCGGGTGTCTTTGCAGGAGCCTCGCGATGGCGACAGTCGTTCTTTGCAGGTTTGTAGGGTGTTGGAGTCTGGGGTGTAAGCCGGCACCAGGCAGCCCTGGAGTTCACCGGAAAACCTTTCCAAGGTGCAGCTGTGAGGACTGTCCGTGAAACGCCAGGGAACACTCTTCGTAGCGGGTTTGTCGTTGATGACTCTCTGCACAGGAGGAGTGAAAGGACCCTTGGAACAGTTGAACTGGGAACAGGCTTTGCAGAAGTCCATTGTACTGGGGAGAAAAAGGAACAACTAAACTAACGCAAGGCTGCTTTTTCTAGAGAAGTCTGAGTACGCTGCTCATATTACGCTTTGTTTTCCAGTTGTTTGACCTAAAAAATACAATATTTAATTTGTACATGGTATGTTTTCCCGTAACCGATACATTTTTGTGTGAGTGCTTCCTTGCACTGGCATTTTTCACCGAAGGATTAGGAAGGCTATGTAGTGTAATAAACTATTTGGGAGATATTCTGGACCGATTTACTGAAAACTGCAAATCTCACAGAGAGAAAAACTCGTTTAAACTTAGGCGCCGCATGCTAATTGGGTACAAAACCCTCAAAGCATCATTTTTCTATAAATGTAAGTGTCTCTCAGAAGGCTTAGTTTGTATTTATATCAATGTAAGCAATCGCCACGTTGCACATTTGTAGTAATCCTGAGAACAGAAAAGTGAACTGGGGATGGATGTTAAGAACTGCAGGCTGTCCCTGATTGAGAGGACACCCCCCAGGCTAAGGAGACGGCTGCAGAAATGAAATCACTTGACCAGATGGTAGTGAGGGAGCCTTAATTTCAGCGATTCTGTTTTAAACCTTGCAGGGGCATTTGATTCCGTTCAGAGCTGTGGCAGAGAAATGTCAGCTAATGCAGCTGTGAGAAATACGTTACTAGTGGGCGCTTACCCCGCAGTCCCTGGGTGAAGCCTGCGTGCGCTCTGTACTGGACTATTTGCTTCTGATACATTCACAGGTTCTGTCCTCTCTGGATGCAAGTGCTACGTGTCCAAAGTGGTTCCTATCGTATAGTGACATGGACAACATTAACGTGAGAAACACGTAGGACTGGGCTGGCAAACCGTGCCTGTGTCCCTGCTGTTCACAGAGCTCCTCGCATCATCCGCCTGGTCCTGTGCTGGGCTGCTCCTGGGAATGCCACTGCCCGTGGAGCTGCTTCTGGTTCTGCTTTCTGCAACGCTCTGCTCTCCTGCCGGGCGTCCTGCTCTGGGTCACAGACCTCCTTCTGCTCAGAGGTGTCACTGCCCAGCTCCGTCTCTGCTCCGTTTCTGCTCTGTGACGGCACTTTCTGAAGGTCACAGCAGGTTTGTGCAGACAGTGGCTGCTCCTGGCAGTGACAGGAGTGGTGACAGTGACAGCACTGGGTGTCACAGTCCCAGCAGGACTCTGTCCGTGCTGCCTTCGCTCCAATCCGCGCATCCCTGAGCCCAGTTCTGGATCCAGCTCCTGCATCTGGTTCCCGTCTGCTGCTGAGCCCAGCCTGGTCCCTCCCCAGCACCTGCCCCCAGCCCCAGTGGTGGCGGAACATGGTGCCATCAGGCTAGCCCATGGCAGCGGGGATGAAGCTGTGTTGTTGGGGGAGTGACCAGTGTCCGTGTCTGTGGCCACTGGGAGTGTTTTTTTTTTTTTTGTGGGAGGTTGTATATGTGCTTTGAGAGCAGTCTGTGCCACGGTTACTGGCTGTCCAGAGCTCCGAGGCCTCTGATCGCTGCGTGTTTTCCTTGAAGACCCAGCAAGCACGAATGCTGTTGTAGGTGGATGGGGTATAGCCGCCTATAAGGGTCTGACAGGGAACGACCTCTCCTAGCGAGCTTGGGACCAAATCGGTATCAGCAGCCAGAGAGTCGTTGTAGAGCGAAGAGCAGGAGTCACTCTGAGGAAGGACTGTCTTAAAATGTTGTGGCAGTGTTCTGGCAGTTCTGGGACTTTGTCAAGAATGATGACAAAATAGTCGTGATTGATTTTCCCAGAGGGACGTTGCTGGGATGAACACGGGCTTTCTGGGAGGGAAGAGAGCTGTGTCTTTGACTTCAGAGCTTTAGCGATGACAATTATAAGTATCTGTGGAGAGCTGCGTAAAGAATAAAACAGATTCTCCCTAATCCTACATAAATGATACAAAGCCTGACACGGCTCCTTCCTTGAAAAGGAGGTGTGCACCTTTAGGCAGGAGGAGGAAACCAGACAACTAGGGGAATGGAGTCTTTTATTGTCTCCTCTTCAGGAATCCCCGCTCTCCCGTCTGCCTGGGGCTGTGCTCTGCTGCGCCGTCAGGCTCAGCACCAGACCTGCAGGCAGGAACAGGCACCTCAGCTCAGGCTGGCAGGGGTGTTAGTGGAGACTCCACCTCCTCTGCTGAGAGGTGAGCGTGTTCTGCTCAGGCATACTTGGAGCGATCTTCCCTAACTAGACTGCTCCTGAAGAGGTGGTTTTGCGGTTGGTCCAGACTCGTACAGACCAGCTTGTGGTGGGGAACGGGCTGCTGAGCTGACGTCCAGCCGTCGGTAACGGTCAGCAGGTCAGACCGCTGACCTATTTCCGTTCCTCATGGTTTCTTGGGAACTTAAACTCTTCTCTTTGTGTTACGTGTTTCTAAACCCTGACCTCTGGTTCAGGGTTTCCTGGTGTGAGACCATCTCTTTCTGGAACACAGAAATATGGCCAGCCTCTACCTGCCAACACACCATGTTCATGTCCTGTCTAGGAGCATAGAGCCTTCTAGCTCCACGCTTCCAATGGCAAGATCAAGTTGTCAGTATTTTGCTTGGTCAGGAATTTCAATCCATTATTTTACACCGAGCACCACAGGAGTGTACTTTTAAGAGGACTGTGACCAGGTTTGGGAGCTGCTAAGCAAAGTCAGATCCCAGTTCACAGGATTAGATGCTTCAGCCCTTCGGAGCGTGTTGCCCCTTTCTGCTCTGTGCTGTGCCGTAAGGAAGCGCTCACAGAGCAGAGGGGCTCGCTGGCTGCGTGGAAGAAGATAAACTTCACAAGGTGGGAATTCCTTTTCAGTGTTCTGAGTTATCTGCCAGCTGAGCTTGTATCTGAGCCCTGAGCAGAGCAAGGTGTGACAGTGTTGAAGAGGAAAGCGTTTGGTATGAGGGACATACTCCCCCTTTGGCCAGATCCTTCCTGCTTTCAGTAGTGCTCTTGGACATACGTATCCTTTTACGCTCGTCAGCAGTCTTGAGTAAAACTTGTTCTGCTGTTCTGGATGGGACGGGAGGGCAGGGGAGGCCATGGGGAGTGACTCCAAAGGCCTCCTAGCCTCGGTTAATCTTGTCTTTATCGCCTTCTGGCTGAAATGCAGCAGCCCCATAGCCAGGGGTGTGGAGGCTTCAGTCCTCCAGGCAGATGTCCTGGACCAGCATCATTGCACCGTGTCTCCTTCGCAGCCTGTGGTGCCCTGAGCACATTCTTAGTTCTTTAAGCTGAGATTTCCCAGACAACGTCAAATCAAATTCCAGACTCCAGTTCTTTTCTTTGTGGTCTAGGCTGTGCCTAGTCAGCTACTCATCTGATGTCTGGGGTACTGCTGAGTGGAAATGGATTTTCCACAGTAAAAGCAAATCTTTCCTGTAGTGAAGTGAGTTTTTTCTCAAGGTTTGTATTGACATACTGGATGAACGTCCCCTTCTCCCCTCTTCTCCCAGTTTCCGGGAACTAAAAAGCATCACGTTCCAAATGCAAGGTTTGTATTAGCCGACCGTGCTTTCAGCCTCGCAGATAACCAGGGCTGTTTGTCCGCAGAGAAGCCGAGCAAAGGCAGGTGGGCAGCAACGCCCCGTGGTGTGGAAGCAGCCGCAGCT
>NW_010413335.1:62686-73280 GCF_000710305.1 Buceros rhinoceros silvestris | reverse complement strand
GGTGACCCAGCCCCCCGGTGTTGGGAAGCAGCCGCAGCCGGGGCTGCTTGTCCCAGGCAGAGGATGCGGGAGATGGTGTGGCCTGTGCTAGTCGTGCCACTTAATGCACTAGTAGAAAACGCTCAAATAATGACGTGATTGAGTGACCCTCCACAGGATCCATAGAATCCCTTGATCAGGGATTCTCCCGAACTTTTACATAGTTTAAATACTCTCTTGAGTCTTTCCACAGTGAAATCTGTGCCCCTGTGAACGTAGATTCATCTACAACCATTTATGATTTATTAGGGTTGCTGTGTAGTCATAAAGACCTCTAAATCTTGCTGATTTTCCAGGGACTATATTGTTTTGTACTACTTTTTTTAAAGGGATAACTTTAAAAAAAAGCAACTGACTGACAGCTTCTAAATTTGGTCTCCGTGAGAGTGCTCAGGAATTACTTCTGTATGTGCAGCTTCTGCTATATTTATCAAGAGGAAATCCTGAGGATGTATTAAACTACAAAGTTGAAGAATTATTTGAGTTTTACATGCTGGAGGCTCTCCTTTCTCCCTGAAGAGCTATTTTAGGCTATCTGATATCAAACCACCCTTTTCCACTTGCTGAGAAGAGAATTCTGCTGTGCTGCTCTTGCTGGGACCAAGTTCCTGTGTGTAAAAGGGGGGTTTTGTATGTCGCGGTACGAAGGCAGCTGTGCCTAGGACGTGTGGAAGTGGCCCCCCCTTTATGAGAATCTGATAGCTCTTCTGACAGAGAATAAGTACGTCCTTTTCCAGTAGCTGAGAAAAAAGTGGTTTCAATGGAAGCTGGAGTTGCTTGGAGGTAGGAGAGTTAAGAGAGGTTTTGACTTCATAACCTTCTCAAAGTTACCTGTTATATTGTGTGGCAATAGCTATGAGGAATTTTCATAAATACTATTAAATACTATTTTCTTTAAATACTATTGCCCTTTTTGCTTTTCTTTTCCTATTTTCTCCTGTGCTCTTCCAAGAATAATGGTGAGCTTTGTCCCTTGGCTTACCGCTGCCAACCTAGAGGGAAGGTGATTTGTGCTGCCCGGAGCTGCAATCCTGTTACCACTGTCTTACAGCAGTGCTGAGAGAGGCTTGTTGCTCGGGTGCTTCGGGGGTGCTGTGTCAATACGCACAGTGTACCCCGTCAGCGAGCTGGGTTTACCACCAAAGTCTGGGAACTAACTTCTCACTGCGAAAAAGTCCTTCCCTTGCTCTTATTTTCCTATTCCTGTTTTGGAAGGAAAGTATTAAGAGATATCTGACCTTTCAGTGTCTGGAACGCTCCTTCTCGTATGTAAACCTTTGAACTCTCTAAAACTACCTGAAAGATGGTTGTAGTGGGGTGGGGGGGGAGATCTGTCAAGGGACAAGTGACAGGACGAGAGGAAATGTCCTCCACTTGTTGAAGAGACTTTCTTGTTCTCTACAACTACTGTAAGAGAGGTTGTGGTGAGGTGGGGGTCGGTCTCTTCTCCCACGTTTCAAGTGACAGGATGAGAGGAAACGGCCTCAAGTTGCACGAGGGAAGATTTAGGTTGGATATTCGGAAGAATTCCTTTACAGAGAGGTTTGCGAAGCCTTGGGACAGGCTGCCCAGGGCAGTGTGGAGTCCCCATCCCTGGAGGGGTTTCCCAGCTGTGTGGAGGTGGCGCTGCGGGACAGGGGGCAGTGGGGACCGGACGGTGCTGGGGGAACGGGGGGACTCGAGGAGTTTAAAGGTCTCTTCCAACCCAAACTGTTCTGTGATTCTGTGAACCTGCTGGAGAGGGCACTGCACCCTCCTTGGTGTCCAGTGACCTTAAGTGTGAGCTTTTCACATGAAGAAGCCAGGAGTTTGTGCCACAAACACAAATTCTAGGCTGCTTCCGTTTCAGCTTTGTGGGGGTTTTTAAGGGTTCTGCCTTGGTGATGGTGTTTCACCACTCCTCTGAAGATAACGTTGGAAAGCCCCAGCTGGATTGTCTCGAGCAATGCTCGGAGGAGGGGTGGTGGTACCACACGTCCGTTGGCAGAAACTTCTGCAGCCTTTGGTTGTGAAATGTGTGAACGTGGATGCTGTTAGAAGCAGGACACCTGACATGACGGGCTTCCCTGGTGGGGTTCCCATGTTTCTGAGGAATGCGGGCTAAAAATAGAGGTGTAGAACTTGCTTCTCATGACACGTCTTATTAGTGAAATTTTGAGAGCTGTCAGTACCGTTTTTAGACTCGTACCATCCATCCCTAATGAGAAAGAAATCTAGCAGCTACGTGACAGCCACCACCAGCTAACCCAGCTCTCCCAACACTGCCTGCAACGGTGGGAAATTTTCCTGATAAATGTCGGTAGCGTAGATGAGACCAAAGCTTTTTGTGTCTATTTAGCCTTTCTAAAAATTCCTCGTTGCACTGATGGGATAGCAGTCACTCAAAGGAGGACTTCCTTTGCTTGGCTTGATTGACCAGAGTCATTCTGTGGGAAAGGATGCTAACGCACTCGAAACCGAGGGTGACCCTCGCCTTTCTGTGGGCAATAAAGACATAATAGAGGCCCAGTTAGGGTTCAGCGGAACCCCCACAGCCATCTGCACACTCCATTGGCAGAAGTGGCTTTCACTTGAACTTGCAGTTGACAAGTGTTTTCTGTCTCTTTCTCATTCAGAAGGGTCCTTCAAAGCCAAGTCATTGAAATGCTCTCACCCCGCGCTCCTTCTCCTCCTTCCCCCAGACTGGCTGTAGTGGCAGGGAGCTGCTGCTCGCTGCTCACCCGAGAAACGCGGGTGCTTCCCAGGAGCACACTCTATTTCCTTCTCATACGGCCGTGTCTAAAAGCCCCTCTCTTTTCCACACTCTCCAGCACCAGCTTCAGAAAGAAGTTGAGAAAAAACGTGTTTCTGTTGCGTGTTGCGTTGCCCTTTCTCTCTCTCTCTCCCTCCCTCCCCCTCTTCTCTTTTTTTTCCCTTGGGCTGGACTTTTTGAAATGAAACACAAATCAGGTCTCTGGAATAAAAGGTTGTGAGTATGCCTTGTGGCATTTGGAATGAGACTATTCACTGCCTGAATGGCTATAAATAGCCAGCCAGGAGCTGCGTGTTTCTCGGTTCAGGCTTCCTGCAAAGCAGCGCCCTTCCCAGTTAAAGGGTGACTTTTTGAAAGGAACCTTGTTCCTCGGGCTGAATTGAATTGCTCCGGGAATTCTTCTCCTTGCAGCTTGCATAAAAAGGCATTAATCTCTAATTTATTTCTCCTTTTAAAAGGCAGTATCCTCCATCATAAATTTATATTCTTAGCCGTGTCACCAGCTACGCCCATCTTGTCTGCACAGAGTTGCGTGTACAAAAATTTCGGAGCGCAGAGCAAACATTGTTCCCAGCGGGTTTTGTGCCTGAAAGCTTTCTCCCTGGCTTTGGGCCAGCTGTCGGCTCCCTTTTTATCTGGTATTCATTCTTCAGTGAGAAGGCTAAATTAGCAGCGCTCAGGTTTTTTGGTGGGTTTCTTTTTTTTTTTTTTTTTTTAGGGAGTACAAAAATAGCAGGCATCAACAGTGTTTTCTGAAGTGAAGGTGTGGCTTCAAATGCCTTTTGCCCTGAAGTTTAGGGTATCAGCTCAGATTGAGGATGTAGGTAAATCTGTGCAGTGATCTCTTAAGCCATACAGTGTCAAAAGTTGAAGGTTATCTATGTATCTGTGTGCTTGTACTAGCCTTCCAGGAACGCGCTGTCGCAGTTCAGCAGACGGTTTGTTTGGCTGATGGGGCTGTTAAAGACTGCTGGTAAATCTCGAGCGTTGTGCAGTTGCGCAAGTCCGGTGCGGTCCTGCCTCTCTGCCTCACCTTCTCGGGACGGCGGCAGTAAGGAAAGCAGCGCAGAGGGTGGGAGGGGAACATTTGGTGGGTTGTGAGCTGGCACTTAGAGATCCCAGCGCTCAGGCTGTTGGACTGGCTTTTTTCTCTTTTTTCCTTTATTTTCCCCTTTTTTCTTTTTTCCCCTCTCCCTTTTTCTCCCCGCCTTCCCCTGTTCCCCTCCTGACACAGTGGTGGTTTGTGTGGTTATTCTGAAAGCTGCTTCGAATTTTCTCCTCAGACCTTTGTTTCCCTTTTTCCCTGCCTTTACAAAGCTAGCAAGGGCAGCCTTCCTCGTGGAGTTGTCTTTTCTCTGTGCACAGTTTCTATTTCAAGAGTGGCTCTACAGACGCCTTGCGTTGCTCTTTCCATCACTGATGGATTCCGAGTTGTCTGGGTTTTTTTTTTTGGTTGGTTAACAGGGAAACTAAAAGGTTAACAAATACCCACCTTAATTTTTTTAAGCTTAGCCTCTGCATGGTTTGCAGTGGTTTCTGCATTAGTGCTAATGTAAAAACAAGGGCCACGGCAAACGGCAGGAAATAAAGGGGGTAATATGAGGTTGTTCGTATTTCTAATAAAAGGGGAAGAAAGCAGAAAAAGAAATGTGTTCTTCAGCAAGCCCAGGAAAGCAGGTTTTAAGAGGTCACCAAGCAGGCTAAGGAGAGAAGAGATTCTGTAATATTTAATTTCTTAGTAATTCTGTAAATTGTGATTTTTTTCTTAGCTTGGAACTGGTGGCCAGTGTCACTCTTCGTAGGACTTTCCATAGCTGGACACATGAATAACAAACTTCATAAATATATTCAAGTCGGTGATTTCCTTCTGACCGCAGCGTTGGGACATCTTGATTATCCGTGTCATTTGCCGTGTTGTCTGCATGCTGGCTCTGTCGGGGCCCCGTGTGCTTTCCTTGTCCCCGTCACTGTGTGGCTGACCTCACCTGCCATGGCCCCTGCTGTCCCTCGGCGCTGGTTTGCAGCCAGCGCAGGTATTGCTGGCGCCTTCGCCCTTTCCTCGGCAGCCTCTGGTGCAGCGCAGTGCGAACACGGTGGGCTCTTCTTCGTCTTGCCTCCGGTGACTTCTGTCCAGCACGTAGAGCCGCTTGGTAGGTGTCACCTACCGTCCAATAAAGCTGTAGAATTTGCCTGCTGCTATCCCCACCTTAGCTCATATTTTTACGGTAGTATTTTTTCTGCCTCTTAATTTGAAGTGACTTTATTTCATGGGGGGGTTTACCTTTATAAATCGCCTTGAGCAGAGCCCTTAGTTTAGAAAGACAAGTGGATGCTCAGATGGTTCTTTGCCAGTTTTTTGTCTGAGTTGCCTTTGAGTTCTTCACTTGACTTAAAGTTCCTTTCTAGCTAAAGAATCCACATGCAGTTTTCTTAGATGAAATATTGTACTGGCTTATTCTTAATTATGTTGCCTACTAGCTCATGACCGTATGAAATTTTGGGTCCTGTGTTTTTTTTAACTTATCGGTAAGAACTTTTTATATATAGTGTTCTTTTACATATATAAAAATTACATATATTTAATAATTATAAATGTATATCCTGTTGAAGAGTAAAACACTGTGATTTGTAACGTGGGCGGCAAGCACCCTTTCTTCTAGTTACAGGTTTGGTTTTATTCCTTGTTAAACTATGAAACAGTTTTGGCAAATTTAAGGCAAGCAGAAACCTCCGTGAAGGACATCATTAGAACTTGGGAAGTTGCTTCTAATATAAAACTCACCTCATTTCTGTCATATGGATTATTAACATTTTAGTCATCTTTCGAGTACCTGAAACCCCACGGCTCTCACCTAGCAGGCAGAGCGCAGGAGAGCCCCTCTGCCTTAGAAACCACTCGTCATGAAAGCCGTGTCCCTGGAGGAAGGCAGGTGGGACCTCTCTCCCCTGGGGTTTCTCCTAATCAAGCTCGTTAAAGCAGCAAGGTCATAGTCTCAGCTACCCCATTGTCCTCGTCCGCTGCTGTCAAGAGTCCTTCTGTTCTAGCCCCCATCAGTTAGCATAGGTCTACATGAGGAAAGTCCCCACTCAGACTACTTGTCTCTTCAAAACATCTCAGAAGATCTTCATTTATTAGATAATCTAAGAATTAACCAGCTCAGTGCAACAACTTCACCAGTGTCTCTGGCGAAAGATCTGGTTTGGTTTGAGACTTCCCTCCCCTCGCTCAAGTAGCAATAAGGAGAGGGTTTGTGCTCAAAGCATGTGGACAGATACTGAAATTTTTAAAGACCTTCATGTTAAAAATAAATGTTTAAATGAGGCTAAGGAGAATTTGTGATACCAAAGTGATAAGAGCCCCAGCAGCACTCTCAAAATGACAGCCAAAACCTCACCTCGGCAAGACGCATTTATTTTGCAGGCTTTCACACGGCAAGCCCTGGTACCCAGTTGGACTTTAATTCACATGGAAGTGAGCTGCACCTGAAACTTCATTTAAAAAGGGTTAAAGAGGGGGGGTTCACCCAAAACAATCATCTCCATCTTGGGTACTAAGTGCTCAACCTTGGCAATCAGCAGTGAGACACCATTTTTCTGTTTTGTAGAGGTGCAGCCTCATTCCTGCCTCTGGCATCAATGCCAGGAGTGTCATGGTTTAACTCCAGTGGCAGCTCAGCCCCACGCAGCCACTCGCTCACCCCCTCGACTGGGGTGGGGGAGAGAAGGGGAAGGGTACGAGTGACAAAACTCCTCGTGGGTTGAGGTACAGGCGGCGCGAGAGGTAAAGCAAAAGCCGCGCACCCGAGCGGACAGAGCCAGGAATTCATTCACCCCTTCCCATGGCAGGAGGTGTCCGGCCATCGCCAGGAGAGCCGGGATCCCCCACATGGAACGGTGAGTTGGGAGGACAAATGCCATCGCTCTGCATGTCCCCCCCTTCCTCCTTCCCCCCACCAGCTCTGTCTGCTGGGCGTGACGTCACACAGTCTGGGGGCTCCCTTTGGTCTCTGGGCCAGCTGTCTCGGCCGTGTCCCCTCCCAGCTCCTCGGGCCCCCCCAGCCCGCTGGCGGGTGGGGGGTGTGAGGGGGTGGGGGGTGTGAGGAGCAGGAGAGGCCTTGGCGCTGTGTGAGCTCTGCTCAGCGATGGCGAAACATCCCTGCGTGGCCAGCGCTGCTTCCAGCAGAACCCCAGAGCAGCCCCCGGGAAGAGCTCCAGCTCCACCCCAGCCCCAGCCAGCACAAAGAGTCTGCAACAGGTTGTACCATGGACTTTATGCTTCTGAAGGGAGGAAAAAGTGGTGCTGTAGTTGGTGGTCTCAGTGTTTGGAAGTAGGAGGCGAAACAGGAGCCGTGCGTATTCCTCTGGTGACATTTTTTGTATTGCTTTTAAAAACATCTTCAGCCAAACCTTCCCCTCAACTTTGTTCTTTCTGCCTTCATATGCTCTGCCTGTCAGGGATGGGAAAGTTACGTCTCCTTGTTTCTGGTAGTGCCTGCGTGTTTTTCCGAAGCGGGTGGGTGGCAGTGTCAGTCTGGAGGCAGCAGTGGGTCCTGTGACTCTGCTAATGCTACGTCACCCATCCGTGTGACCCGCAGCAGTGTGGGGCAGGGTCCTGACTCGGTGTCCTTGCCTGCAGGGTGAGGAAAACCGATAGGTTTCTGTGCAGGGTGTTTGGATCCGTGGATGGAAAGAACTGTGAAAGAGGCTGAGCACTGCAGTTCGTGAGTGGAAAAATGACTTCTCGTTCACCTCCCCCTTCTTCTAAGTATACACTGCGTTTGATAGTGGAAATCTAATCCTTCGGGAAGCACAAATTCCTGTAACAACTCTCATCTGTATAAATAAAAACATATTCCTCATTACAGTCAACATCAAAGCAATCGCAATGTGGATTAAAATACACCCCCCTCCTCCATACCAGCGCGCAGCGATGTGGAGTTCAAATGGAGCCATTAGCAGCGTCTCCAAGTATTTGGCAAAAGCACCCACACTTGTGTAGCTACAGGCGATGAAAGTCCCTGCTACAAAAAGGGAGGGACAGGGGGAGTAGCCGGCATTGATCTCGTTAGTCAGCGAGGCACAAAGTATGTAAAATCTCATTATATATCACCAGGAAAATTTGGCTTGAGAAGTGAAGAACATGTAACTGATTTGTCCCTGGGTGGGTTATTCGTGTCTTTGAATTTTGCAAGAGGAAACAGGATTTCTGAGAGCGCAGCAGAAGCACACGTGCACGCGTGTGATCTCTACGTGTACATACATGTTTAGATATAAGCACACGTGTACCAGCAGCCAGGTCCTGAGACTCTCCTCAGCCCTCACTGAAGGTGAGTTTTCATGTGGAATTCTGATAGGGACACAATGAAGGTTAATTTTTTTTATTCCTAATGAAGACTCTGCCTGTTGCCGGTACTGGTCACAGTCTGGAGATGCAGCGTGTGGCTGTTCCCGTGTTGCTAAACCCAGGCAGCAGGCTTGTCCCATTGCCCCAAGCAGTGCAGCTCAGGCATGAAACAGCTTTTCTCCCTAAAGAAGGTCTGCGTAAAAATGGGGACTTAAGATGACTTTTTATAATTTGCCTCTTGCCCTTTTCTTTAAAGCCTTTCAGGGATTCATGTTACATTTTCAAAACTTGTCTTCAACCCAGAACACTTGAACATTTACATCAGTTTAAGCCAAGATTCCCACCCAGTCACTGTAGAGCTGAAGATTTAAGTAAAAGGCCAAATTTTTTACAAAAACCCCAAGCGAGCAAACACAACAAACTCAACACAACACCCAAGCAGCCACCCAGCGAGCCCCGAAGCTAAACAGAGAAAAGGGGAGAGGGAGGGACATCTCTCAAGAGCTGAAGATTTAAGTAAAAGGCCAAATTTTTTACAAAAACCCCAAGCGAGCAAACACAACAAACTCAACACAACACCCAAGCAGCCACCCAGCGAGCCCCGAAGCTAAACAGAGAAAAGGGGAGAGGGAGGGACAGAACCGAGCTGAAGAGCCTGGTCCGGTCTGGCAGGTGGCCCTGCAGGTGGCAGGGAAGAAGGAAGAAGCTTGCCACTGCCCATCCCTTTCCTTCCACAGACAGTAAAGCAGCAGCTCTGGGAGTCTCCCGAAGCCCATGGCATCTTCTGGCAGGACAGGTCCAGTGGTCTGCTGGTCCCCGGAGGAGGCAGAACTGCAGCTGCTGAGCATGTGGCAGTCTGTGTCTCTTCTCTGCCCCAGGCAGACTGGTGGGCTCTTTCCTGCTGCCCACCTCTGCATCTGTTACTCTGGTGCTGCTTTTCTCCCCTCGCTGGAGCTCTGCTGGGACACGAGTTCTCCACCCAATTCCTTCTACTCTGGCTGAGGAGATCGTGTGGATCCTGGTCATATCAGAAGTGACTTGGTGAAGAGGAGAAAGATCTCGTGGCTCTCAGAAGTCGAGTTGAGCACAGTCAAGTCCCACAGTTCTGACCGGGTTTTGTTTTGGTTTTGGTTTGGTTTTTTTTTTTCAGTAAACGGGCAAAAAACCCCCTTTCCTTTCTCCTCAAAACATGAAGTACGTGTCTGCTTGTCTCTCTGAGAGACCACAAGCTAACTAGTTTCCATCTTGAGCTCTTTTGAGCAGTGACCACAACTGGCCACGCTAGAACAGAAGTAGAAAATGACAAAACTGTGTTGCTGGTGTTTAAATTTGAGCCTGGATCTGCCGAAAGGAAAAAAAAAAACCCATGGATTTGTGCCAGCGACGATGGCACCAAACTACCGCGGGGTTACGGATGCTTCACAGCTACTCTGAGAATTTTCTCTTCTACGCGGAGGAACACACAGCACATAAGGAGCTCTAGTGCAAGGTGTTTCCCGTGTCCTGGGGCTAAACCTGGGGTCCTCACTGGCCTGTCTGAGAGCCGCGCCTGTCGGCAGGGTGTTTTCACGTGGCACGGGGCAGCCACATTTCAAACACATCTATCGGCAGAAAGCACCCGAGTGTCTGCCTGCTTCCACACAGAGCTGCAGCTCTGGGTATTCTTCGTTTCTGAACATACAAATCAGCTTCCTCTGTGCAAAACTCGTATGATTGAGGTTAAACATCGCAGTGGAAATCACTTGTGCTGGTTTTTCCATCTCTGTGAGAGTAAGAGTCTGGCAGGTGGTCTTTGCCCCGCAGCTCCCCGTTGGCGTTGGTCCATCAGCGGTGGCGAGGGCACTCAGAGTGCCTTGGAGGAAAACACTGCAGCAGGTAAACTCAGCTGCTGCACGATGCGATGGCTTCCTGCTTTCCGAAGAGGGGAATTTGGGTGTTGATGTGTAGCATTGTGGAAGGTCGCGTCACGGGTTAATTAATGATAGTTGTTCTCTCTCTATAAATGGTGCTAAGCAGAACTACATCAAGATGCGGCTGGCTGCGGTTTTTCCTGGGTAATGGAGACCTTAAAAATTTTATTTTATCCGTAGCTATTTAGAGGAGGCAGCTTAGTTTTTTTAGGTCCCCAGAGAGTCTTCTGAATGGTTTGTCTGACTGGAGGATGCCTTCCTGCCACTTCAGTGCAGTCCAGTGCGTGTGGGTTTTGGTTTTGCAGCTATTTGCTTTTGTAGCTATTTCAGGACGGTTTACGGTGGAGCTGTGAACCACCGCTGATGAAATGTTGTATAGAAATTACTCCCCTTCAGGTAATTATAAATAAGAAATAATAAATCAATAAACCCACAAAATCTAGACGTGCAGGTGACACCCAAGGTCCCACCGTTCTGGTGAGGCTGGTCCCAGCCCTGATGCTCAGATCCTTTCGTTCTCTGCTCGCCACTGAACGGTGCGGCAGCCCC
>NW_010413335.1:58537-62617 GCF_000710305.1 Buceros rhinoceros silvestris | reverse complement strand
CCCGCGACTGAGCGGGGCGGCAGCCCCAGCGCCAGAAGGGCTGGGCAGGGGCTGAGAGCAGACGCGTCTTCACTGGAGCTCAGGCGGGAGTGTGGAGCCCTTTGGGACCGGCGCTAGGATGCTTCACCAGTGCTAGGGCCCTGCACTTGGAGCCAAAGTTTAAACCTAACTGTAGAGAAGTTAAGTATTTGTGTCCATGAAAGCTGAAACAGGGTCTTTTTGCAGACCTGCACACTCAGTGGAGACTGTCACGAAAGCAAAACCCTTGGTCGTCACTGAGGTTGCTAACGGAGGGAGTGCTCCCCCGTGGGCTGGCAGAGGTCCCTGGTCAGGGTAGAGCCCTCGGGTGTATTCCAGCGGGTGCCAGGAGCCATAGGGTCCTGCAGGTGGCACGTTTCTGAGAGGGGGACCAGGGCCAGCGTGCTCCAGAGCCGCGCTCGACCCTTGGGCGAGAGGCTGGAGGGAATGGTGTACACGCGTGAGGCGTGACTGCAGCACGGCGGCTCGCTCTGAAGAGCGGGTGTTCCTGCCTGGAAAGGCAGAAGGCAGCTGGAACAGACCGTCTAGCCTGTCTGAGAGCTGCTTTGGTTTGGAGCTGGTGGAAGGAACGAGTGGAATAGCAGCTGCGGAATGTCGAGGAAGACTGTGTCTTGACCGAACAACTGGGAGAGGAGCTTGGGTCCTCACGCCGTACAGGTGACAGAGAGAACGTGGCAAAGCACAACACCCAAAGCAGGGGGCTGCAGCTTTTATTATTATTTCTTGAATTAAGAATGTCCGCATCTCTTTTGTACTGAGAAGCCAAGAACGGGACACAGTACTCCAGCTGTAGCCTCACCAGTGCTGAGGAGAAGGATCATCTCCCTCGACCTGCTGGCAGCACTCCTCATGCAGCCCAGGGTGCCGTAAGGCTTCTTCGGGCAAAGAAGGGCACATTGCTGGCTCACGTTCAACTTGGTGTCCACCAGGACCCCCGGGTCCTTTTCTGCCCGTCCACTTTGCAGCTGGGTGGCCCCCAGCGCATCCAGGAGCCATGCGGTTGTTCCTCCCCAGGTGAAGGACTCTGCAGTTCTCCTTGTTGAACTCTGTGAAGTTCCTGTCAGCCTGGTTCTCTGTCCATCACAAACGAGCTTTGAATGAACGTCCAAACTCAATGTAATTTCAGCTCAGGCATCACAGGGCTGGCAAAAGGGATGGAAAATGCTGTGGACTGGTGTTGGTGTCTCTCAGTAGCAGCAGGCAGAGTTTGCATCTAGACTGGACGTGACATTTTTGGTTCCTAATACTTGCAATAGATAGAGAAATAAGAGGTGGACAGCAGGGAGTCTTTGGAGACGTGTACAATAGTGAAGGCTCTGGAGGAAGCCTTGCAGGACAACAATCGATCCAGATAGTTCCGGTGCCAGGAGCTAAGCAGCGAGCAGCGTTTCTGTCCGTGCTCTTTACTTCGGTTGAAATGGACTGTCAGAGGGTGTTTGAGACTCGCTTGAAATGCTTTTGGTTTTAACCTACCACTCCATCACTGCTGTTCTCGCCTGGGCTGCCATGGTTGCAGTAGCTTGTACGGTACTGAAACAACTACTGCGGAAATAAGCATCCTTCTGAGAACAGGCCCTCCGCTCCAAGACCGTAAAAACGTAGTTGCTGGTGTTGCCTTGTCCAATTCTGGTAAGCCCAGTCCGCTGCACTATCAAGCTTTCAGCTGTGCTGACCTTCCAGGAGGGAGATACTAATGAATTCTTTTTAGAAATCTGTAGTTCAAATTCACACAGATTTTCCTCCCCATTCCCTTAATGCCAAATCCTGGTTTTCTACTGAAAACATCCTGTTGCCATCTCTGTGCGGAAGGAAGAGCTTTTGCCCCAGCCCAGAGTTTGCAAGGGCAAGGGAATACAGGGCAGAAGGGTAACTCTTGGAGTGCGAGCAGGTGGAATCCTCGTCTGCCCTGCAAGTTCAGGGTGAAATTCTGTGCCCTTTTCCCCTGCCATCAGGTCTCCTCACCTTTCACACATCTGAACTTGAAAGTGAGCCTGAAGTTTTGGATTTCAGTTATTGCAGGAGGGAGTCATTAGAGGATAGAGGAGAGGTGGTGTCGGGTCAGGTCGGGTTGCCGGCTTTGCAGATGTGCCCTCTGGGTGACCCGGTGCCTGCGCAGGTTGTATTTTGCCCCTTTTACCTGCGGTTGAGTGTCTTCAAATAGTGCTGGTTTCACGTTCAGCGTGAGCTTTTGGGGCATCTGCATAGGAGTGAGAGAGCACAGGCTTTCTGATTTGTTTCTAATTAGCTGACATCCCTCTAAGGTGCAATTACCAATTATATAATGTACACGTCTTCAATTATTCAATGTATTTATTATTTTAGAATATGTCCCCCAGTTAATATTAAGCGTAAAGTCACTCCTGCTGTCTCAGAAGGAAGGAGCTCCTCTCGTTACCCAGGGAGGCATCCTCTAAAGACGCCCTTTTCCCCGGGTGTCTCGCCCATGGTGGTACACGATGGTGTTGTACGAGCTCTTGGCGTCAGTGCCTGCAGGCGGTCCCTGCCCTCCTGCTCTGCTGGAGTGTTCCCGTGCTCTTCTGGCTCTGCAGCCACGTGGAAAAACAAAGCATGGAGCTGCTCCAGCTGAAAAAGAACCAGCCAAAAGGTTTATATTTTTCAGTCTGACAGATTTTGTGCCACACAAGCAGTTGTGCTGACACGGCAAGAGGGTATCAGTGACAGGGCTGAGAGGGGCCAGCAGCCGGGTGGCCTCTGCTCAGAGCGGGCTGGGCAGCACTGCCGCCGGGTTGCAGGCTGTGGGCTTGGCTCCGCTCTTTGGTGTTGAGAAGCAGTTTGAACAGACAAGGCAGGATTCGGAAAAGAGAAAGAAATTTTATCCATGTTTTGCACATGGAGAAATAATGTTTGGAGAGATTTGGTGACTTACTTGAGGTTACACCCTGGGATGCATCTTTGTCTCAAACCTGAGCCGTAAACCCAAAGAATCCTTCTGACTCCCGAGTGAACTGCTCGACTTCAGACAGAAGGGACTCTCAGGTGCTTTTCTCCTGCAGTGGAGGTCTTCGTAAGGATCGTAACCGAGCCGGAAGGAGGGCAGAGAAGCAGCCTGCAAGTTGCAGTTGTGGGTCACTGACGTACTGGAGCATCGTCCAGTGGAACGATTACCCCAGAAAAGGGTCTGAGTGGCACCTCCCAGTGGAACACTACAAAGCAAGTTCTGTCCTGCCCTCAGCACAGACGTGGCCTCCAGCTATGCCGGTCTGGGTCCTCTGTGGTCAGCCTCATGGGCCGAGCTTCAGAGCATCCTCTGAGGGTCTGTCTGTCTTGCCAGGCTCTGGCTTGAGAAGGAAAGGTGGCTTTATTTGGAAACAGATCGAGATTGTGCTGGCCAGAAGTTGTGTTTTGCCTTTCTAACCATTTGCAGGGACCGGAGCGTGTCTGGTAGCGACGTTTTGTCAATCAACTCTCTGAATGCCACCTTGTGGAACATCACTAATGTCAACAGTGTCTCAAATCAGTACGATAGTGGTGCTTATCTCAAGCGCTGGTGGAGTGCAGGCATCTCGTCCAGGCAGGAGAAGTCTTGCCGTGGTCTGGTCTTTGAGCAGATACCTGTCAGCAGTGAGAGGGCTTGCACGCAGCGGCGCTTGCTGTGCCGAGGCTCCTGGCTCCGTTCTGCGGGAGCTAGGGACGTGGCTGGGTTAGCGCAGTGTCTCCGCCTGGGCTCTGGGTAGCAGTTGATGCTCCAGCTAACTGTGAACAACCTCATTGTGTTTCTGTGCGTGGCTTCGACTTGTGCTTTCTTGACATAGGCATAGGATTGGAGTTATTTGGCTCGTCTTACGTAGTGTTTCTGTAAACAGTACAAATAGGAGGGAATCGTGATCAGAAATCGCTGTTTACTTGGGCCAGGAGGCTTCCTGAGATGAGGAACCTGCTAATACCTAATCCGAATCTTCCCTTTTTCGGTTTAAAACTGTTAGCCCCCATCCTGTCACTACACTCCTCGGTAAAGAGACCCTGTCGTTCCTGTAGCCCCCTTTTTAAAAATGCAGGTTGTGTTTCCCCTTTTCTGGTCAG
>NW_010413335.1:42007-58411 GCF_000710305.1 Buceros rhinoceros silvestris | reverse complement strand
GAACTTCACGGGACTGCCGTGACTTCTCAAATACGGTGGATGGTGGCTTAGCCACTTTATTCACCGGTTCTCTCAGGAGGTCCCGTGGACGGGTGCACCTGCAGGTTCCTGCGATGGTCTGGAAGCTGATCGCCTGCAATGGGTGGTTCTTCCTTCTCCCAGTCCCTGCCTTTGCCTTCTGGGACTTGGGTGGTGGAGCTGGAGCACTTGCCAGTGAAGACTGAGGCAAAAACGTCATTGAGTATCTCAGTCTTCTCCATATCCCAGGTAACCAGGCGTCCTGTTTCCTTCTGGAGATGGCCCACATTTTCCCTGGTCTCCCTGTTATCCCCGTCATACCTTAGAAGCTTTTCGTGTTGCCCTTGATGTCGCAGGCTAGCTCTAATTCTGTCAGGGCTGTGGCTTTCCTAACCCGCTCTCTGGCTGTTGGACGATGTCTCTCTGTTTCTCCCAGGTTAACTGTCCTTTCCGCCACCTTCTGTAGGCTTCGTTTGGTCTTTGAGTTTGCCCAGGAGCTCCTGGTTCATCTGTGCTGGCCTCCTGGTGGTTTTGCCTGACGTCCTCTGTTTTGGCATGCATTGCTCCTGAGCTTGGAGGAGGTGATCCTCGAATATTAACCAGCTTCCCTGGGTCCTTCTTCCCTCCAGGGCTGTGTCCCATGGTATTGTACCAAGCAAGTCCCTGAAGAGGTGAAAGTCTGCTCTCCTGAAGCCCAGGGTAGCTCATTGTCCAGAAGATAAAAGATTAAAAAAAAAAAATTAAAATCCACATAAGTTTGTGGAAGCAAACTGAAAGGAGAAAAGGACTCATAAATAGTACATTTAGTTTAATTCTTGTTTCATTGCAAGTTAATGTTAGCGTGGTAGCACTGGAGAGGAGGCAAGTGCCCTCTTGGGAAAGGTTGGCCAGCACTAGCGCCCCTCTCTCCTTCAAGACCAAGGACAGCTGTTATTCTTGAGATCCTTTTGACTTTTTAAGGAATTCTAGTCGGCCACTGAAAATGCTGATTTGTTTTATGCTCAAAAGTTTGGCACACTTTTTTTTTCGTATCAAGCTCATTATTTTATTTTTTTGTCTGTCCTTCCTGTTGCATATAGGGGTTATAAATGTGCTTGCAGTCCCGGCTTCATCAGCAGAGTAAATATTTATCTGATGTGCTATTTCCACGGACTTTTAGCTGCCTATAGAGTTGGGAAGATGTTTGGATTTGGAAAGGAGAGGGTAAAGATCTCACAGGACTCTTCAAGTCCCTCTGAAGAAAAAGGAAATCAGGAGAGAAGTGAGAAAAATTAAGATACGTACCTTTAAAAACCATTTTTGTAAGAAGTTTAATTTCTTCTTCACCTTTCCTGGACCAGTTAAGTGGGTGTTGGAAAGGCGTAGTGTTTTCGTAGTGGATGTTAGCTAAACTGCAGGGCTGTGACGTGCCCCTTCAAACTTAACTCGTGCTGGTCAGCATTTCAGAAGGGAAAAGTATTTACGGAAGGTAAAACATCCCCGAAGTGTATTAAATAAACAACTTCTACCTAAAAATAAACCCGACATGCTAATTCAGTCGATCCTCTGTGCTTTAGGGTCTAGCCACCAGTTGCCATAAATTATTTTGAGAATGTTTGTGTTTCACTTCTTCCCCTTTTAAGGAGTTTTGAAGCATGCCCTCGTGTTCCTGCTTACGAGAGATAAGTCGCAGAATTGACCGGCTGCACCCTTAATCCTTTGATACCCTGTAAGCAGAACAAAGTTCTGGAAATGTCAGGCTGGTGGAACTCGTGCGGAGAACATTAGCTGCTCCTGGATGGGGTTTATAAAATGTGAGCAGGTTCAGAGCCACGTGCATGTTAACACAGCCTTTCCGACGAGAAGACATTTATCCCTCGGTCAGCGTCTCTGTGCTCGGTTTTGAGAAGCCCCTCTGAAGATGCCCGGCTGTCTTAGGAACCAGCCACATCTTGTGAGTCCTGGGAGGAAGGCGGTCACTCGATATGGCAAAACACGGACAGATCGACACTGCCAATGAATAACCGGGGAAATTACGGGGGAAATAGGAGCACAAGTACAAGAATATATGTTGTTTGTATTATTCCCAGAGAAAACGGGAGGTCACCGTGAACTCATACTGTTCATAATGGAAATTTATCTCTGTTGCATTCGGCGTCTGTGGGTGGTTGGGTTGGGGTTTTTTAACAAGTCGCTACTTAACTCTCTTACATTCGTTTCCAAGTGTAGATTTTAATTTGTATGAAACAGAACAAACTGGTAAGGAAAATGTGCTGGAGTTGCTTGTTTGGAGTATCCCATCGAGAAGCCGACGTTGCTGGATTGTTGAGAATTCTGTGTGTTAAACTATCAGAAAAAGGTGGAGCATGGGCTCCCTTACCAGTGGCTGCATCTGGTGTTACCCAGCAGCTCCTCCGCTGTGCCTGCATGTGGGACAGGGACGGCTGCCACCAGCCGGCGCACACCCCCCGGCTGCAGGAGAGCCTGCAGCAGGGCTGCTGTGCCCTTACTGCCCTGCCCGAGCTGCAGGAGGCTGCAAAGGTACCTGGCGGGGAAAGCTGCCAGGGAAGAGTTCACCAGCCAACAGTCCTCCGTGGAATCCTCTCTACTGAGCATCTCCAAGTGGCTTTTGTGTTACAAGTTAAAATGTGACCCATACTGTAGCCACAGCAGCATCTTGTCACGCTGTGTCCTCAGCAAGCTGCAATGACATCTTCTGCCGTGAGAAGTGAGAGCATGTCTCTTGGAGAGAGGAGTCTGTGTAAGGAAGCGGGGGGTGTCACCACGCGCATGTGCAAATGGCAGGTTGTTCCCCACAGGTCAGCAGGGATGTGTCTCCCGTGGTGTGGACTGGGTGCATCCTCCGCATTCTCTTGGTTCATAGCTTGCTCTAAAGGCAGGTGGGTGCTGCCAGTTTGCCACTGGCAGCCAAGCTAGTACCTGAGCGAAGGGAGAGTTCAGAAAACAGTGATGAAAAAGTACGTCAACGTCCAAACTGACCTGAGATGAGAAGGACGTGGCAGAAGAGCCCCAGCAGCCTGAGTGGGCTTGATCCATGAAATGTGGCGACAGCAGCAACCTGATGAGTGTCATTTTGGAGGCAGCTTTTCCCAGGTAGCCCGCACGTTGTCGAGGCGGGCAGAAATGATTGACAGCAGTGAGGAGCTGTGTTCTAAATGCCCCAGCCTTACTCAAGTGTTTGAGGGAACAGATTTCAGAGACTGAGGTAGTCTTTTTGATATACGGGTTCTGGTTAATGTGTTTTACTGTTATTCTCGTTTCTGCTGGCCAGTGACAGCCAATCCGTGCCTGGCATCAAGCCCCTTCAGACCAGGAAAAAAAAGGGATTTCACTTTTATCCCAAAGCATTGATGAAAGGTGGTCGTGTTTCAGCTGTCGGAAATATTAATGAACGGCTTATACTCAGCCGAATATAGACTGTGGGACAGACTGCTCACAGCTGCCTCGCTCTGCTCGCTGGGGCAGGCGTCTTTACCCTCTGGAGTTTTCCACTTCTCTCCGTTTTTCTTGGTCTTTTTCTTTCCCTGTTGACTGCCACCCACATGATTTGTCTCACGAGTTCATTCTCCATCCAAAGACAACTGGGCATTGCTCGCTTGAGATGCCTCTTTAGAGTCTTCTGGTGAGGATTGTTAGAAGCCGTTCACAGAACCATGGACTGGTTGAGGCTGGACGGAACCTCTGGAGACAGTTGCCCAGGACTGTGACCGGGTGGCTTTTGATGCCTCCAAGGGAGGAGGTTCCTCAGCCTCGCTGGTGACCTGTTCTGGCTCTCAGTCATGCTCACAGCGAAAGGCAGAGTGGGGCTCTTCTGCCACAGGGGCAGAGTCACAGACCCACAAGCCCATCGCATGGGACTCATCAGGATTGGGCACTTGGGTCGTTTTACCGTTTGCTGTATCTGCCCACAGAGGGCTTTGGCTCAGCCCGAGGATTGGTTCCCATTCGACTACAGCTTTGTCTGTAGCGATTGAATAACCTTTTTTTTAATCTTACTGAATGAAATACAGGAGCAAGGTGTCTGAATGCTCTTTGTTGTTACGCTGAATAGGTGTTCTTCTCACAGGTGCACCTGAACTACAGCTTGACAACATGAGTCACGCTGATGTGTAGTCTTTAATTGCATTGTTTTACTTTAATCTTCTTCAAAGAGCCAGGAGCTTTGTAGTGTTATATTTGGAAATATTTGTTAAATCATTTTGCATACACTGCAGCAGCATCTAAAAAAAAAAAATCTCCTTATCATGTTTTTTGTGCAATTCAGTTCATTAGGAAGTCTGCTGTTGATTTCATTTTGACCACAACAGGTTTTAGCTGAGCTTGGTGATGCCTCATTAGATTTGTCACTGAATTTTTAAGACTAATCAGGGGCTTTTAGTGTGTGCCTCTGCAAGGGGGGCTTTCAGTGTTTTGTGTGGAAAGCACAGCAGATGTCATGTTGCGTTTCTCCTATGACCCAAGTCAGGCTGCATTTATCAGTTACAGAAAGACGGCAAGAGCCCTGAGCAGGTAAAAGCCCGTTCTAGTCCATTTGTGCTAAAGGATAAGGAACGGACCTCAAGAGCTTCCAGCCTGAACGGGTCCATGATTCTGTGTGGGACGGCTGCGCTAAGCTCTCCCTGGAGCCTCCTCTTCTCCAGGCTGAACAGCCCCAAGTCTCAGCCTTTCTCCATAGCACAAGTCCTCCAGCCCCCTGTCCATGTTTGTGCCCCTCTGGACCTGCTCCAACAGCTCCATGTCAGTCTTGTCCTGGGGACTCCAGAGCTGGATGCAGTGCTCCGGGTGAGGTCTCACGAGCAGCTTAAGAGGGTGAGAATTGCTGCCCTCGACTGCTGGCCATGCTGCTTCTTATGCAGCCCAGGACACAGCTGGATTTCTGGGCTGCAGATGCTTGTTGCCAGCTCATGTCCAATTTTTCATCCACCAGTATCTCCAGGTGCTCCTCCTCGGGGCTGCTCTCAATCCATTCATCCCCAGCCTGTGCTGGTACCGGGGGTTGCCCCGACCCAAGTGCAGCACCTTGTCCTTGGCCCTGTTGAACCTCACTGGGCTGAGGAAGTTCAGCAGCTTGGAGTCACCTGCAACATCCGCAGGTGTGCGTGGATTTAAATAACGTGTATTTCTGCACCCTTGGCTCCAGTCTTTGTCTGCTGTGTTTTAGTCAGCAGCTCTGGTGTTTCAGTTGTGCTTCTACTGCCCATACGTGGGAAAGGAGTTGGAAATGTGGTGGTTTGGTCACGTCCTGCTGATGCATCATCATGAAGGAAATGTTGTTTTGTTTACTTGGTGTGGAACCAGTTTGGCTCCAGCACCTGCGTATGCGTGGTGAACTTCTGAACTTGCAGTATTGCCTGTGGGATTGATACTGTTTTAAATAAATGAGCATTTGCGTTTTGCCTGGACATGATGTAATGAGATAATTGCAGAACCATTTGGCTTTTAACCGCAGATGCAGCCCCTTTTTTTAAGGTACTCTGTGTAGCTTAACCAGATAACAAGACATTAATCTTCAGTCTCTGCTGCTTCGTCAAGTAGCAGAAGAATCATAGGCTGAAGGGCTGACACAGAGCTCCCCTGACACTCAGTTTTCGGGAACACCGGTGCTAATCTTGACTGTCTCCAGCAGAAGGCTTTTGTCTGGAAGGAATCCAGAGGTTTGTGTTGTGGCAGGTGTTTGAATCCACAGCAGCAGCTTGATGGTCTCCAAGTTCTTTTCCTGAAGTTGTTTTCCTGTGGCAAGATGGCCTGTGTCCCAGTGGTGGGGTTTGTGTAGCACAGGTGAACGCAGGGTGCAGTAACTGACTGCCCACCTCTGCTGCTCGGTTGGTGGTGGCTGGAGGAACCCACATGTGCGTGGTGGGTTGACCCTGGTCGGATGCCAGGTGCCCACCAAAGCCACTCTGTCACTGCCCTCCTCAGCTGGACAGGGGAGAGAAGACGTAATGAAAGGCTCTTGAGGTGAGATGAGGACAGGGAGATCCCTCGCCAGTTACTGTCACAGGCAAAACAGACTCGACTTGGAGAAATTAATTTAATTTATTACCAATCAAAACAGAGGCAGGTAATGAGAAATAAAACTCATCTTAAAACATCTTCCCCTCCCACCCCACCCCTCCTTCCTTCTTCCTGGGCCCAAGTTCACTCAGGATTTTCTCTACCTCCCCCTCTCCTCCAGCGGCACAGGGAGACAGGGAATGGGGATTGTGGTCAGCTCATCACATCTTGTTGCTGCCACTCCCTCCTCAGAGGGAGGATTCCTCATGCTCTTCCGCTGCTCCAGCGTGAGGTCCCTGCTCCAGCAAGGGGTCCCTCCCACAGGAGACAGTCCTCCACAAACTTCTCCAACACGAGTCCTTCCCCCGGGTTATAGTTCTTCATGAAGAAGTCTCTTCCACAGGGTGCAGCCATTCAGGAGCAGAGCGCTCCAGCGTGGGTCCCCCACAGGGTCACAAGTCCTGCCAGCAAACCTGCTCCAGCGCGGGTGCCTCTCTCCATGGGGCCACAGAAGCCTGCTCCAGTGCAGGCTTCCAGCGGGGTCACACCTCCTGTGGACCCCCACCTGCTCCAGCGTGGGGTCCTCCGCGGGTGGATCCGCTCCACTGTGGACGCCATGGGCTGCAGGGGGGCAACCTGCCTCACCAGGGGCTTCGCCAGCGGCTGGAGGGGAATCTCTGCCCCGGCGCCTGGCGCCTCTCCTCCCCCTCCTTCTTCCCTGACCTGGCTGTGTGCAGAGCCGTTCCTCTCACATCTTCTCATTCCTCTCTGGCTGCTGCTGCCCAGCAGGGTTTCCCCCCTCGATACGTTCTCTCAGAGGCGCTACTCCCTTCGCTGACCAGCTCAGCCTTCGTCAGCGGCGGGTCCGTCTGGAGCCGGATGGCATTGGCTCTGTCAGACACGGCGGAGGCTTGTAGCAGCTTCTCACAGAAGCCACCCCTGTCACTGCCCCCGCTATCAAAACCTTGCCACGCAAACCCAGTACAGTGTGCTAGCATTTAACAGATCTTTCTCGCTTAAAATCCACGTAGTAAAATTGGTGACCACTCTTCATTTTGTTTCTCTGAAGGAGAAAGGTTGTGTCTGGGTTAACTGTTGTCATGGAAGAAATGCACGTTGTTTTCACACATCCTTGAAGTATTATAAGGTTGCACAGTGGAGATTTCGTTTTTTAATTTATTTGAATATCTACTATGGGTGTGCACAACCACGCTGAGATTCACGTGCTAATTTCGTGAGATGTGGTGATGGTCACTGGTCATGTTAGAAGAAGAAATTGTGGGAGCTTCTGCCGCTTACCATGTGTGGACAGAGCCTCACAACCGACTGGTGTGGAATACCCGTGTTAAACTGTGCTAAAGCTGATGGCTGATTTTGACTGCCCACAAAATTGTTAGACATTTAACGGTTTAATATTACACTGTGTTTAAGTTACGGACATTTCTAAATAAGAAATAAATATTGCTTAAACACTTGGCCATTTAAAATACAGCGTTGAAATGCCCACAGCTGCCTTCAAATCACAAGCAAGTAGAAACGTTGCATGGCGAAGGCAGCTGAGTCACCTACGAGGTACAGGGTTAGTATTTCGAGTCTGAATAAACAAATAATTTCCAAATAATAGTAAAGAGGAGACTATTTAAAACCTCAGTCACAAGCCATGGTAGCCTTAGCACAGCAGGAGATTTCTAGAACAAAGGGAGATTTGATGGAATCACACTGGAAAATAAAGTTGTGGCCTCTCGGTTTGGTTTTAGTATGATACTGAACTCGATGCTGCTCGCAGCATAAATTTTCAAGGAGTACTTTGAAAATAATGTAGTTGCATCGCAGCAACCAGTTGCAAGAAGTAGGATGGGGAGGAATCTGGGGGTTCATCAGATAAATATTTGGCGTGAGTCCTAGACACCGAGAGATGTCTGGGTAGCGGAAGGATTCGTGCAGCTTGTGTGGTAGGTAGGGGGAGGAGGCTTTAGGCACGTGGCACGGGGAATCCCACGTGCACATCTTCCTATCCTGTCTTGCCCAGTGGTTATTGATGAGGGTCAGACCACATGAAGCTCTTCCCTTATGCCGCACGAGGTGGAGAAGCACGAGGCCGTTGCAGAGGCTGGGTAGGAAGTGATGAACCAGTAGCATTTGTGTGTTTGTGGAGCCCGTCCCGTCTCCAGTGCTGTTCTGCTTTCTCTGCGCTTTTAGGAATACAAACCTATGTAAGTCAATGCTTATTCCACATCTTAAAGATCTTGCTTATCACAAGAGTGAGAAAAACTTAATTCTTTTATGGTGAAAAACCAAGATTTCAGGAAGTGCAGGTACGGCGTGGCCTTGTTGTGCCCCGGAAGAGTTCTGATGGCCTCTGCTCCCCGTGAGTGAGTGCTGAAGGTCGCTCCAGCGATCCCTTGTTTCTGGGGAGAGACTGCAGTAGTGAGACCAAGGCATGAACGGAGACTGCAAACCTCCTGAACTTCACTCCCACCCCAAACCCACTCCCTTTGCCCTGGTCTTTGCAGGTTTGAACTGCTGCAAGTTAAATTCTCGTTTTCAGTGGAGAAGGGGTGAGATAAGCCACCTTCAGTCCCGTCATCCCTCTATATTTCTCTTTGTGTGTTCTTCTGAAAGAAGCATGCCAGAGGTTCTCATGTAAACATAGAGGATTCTCATGTCAAAATATGATGGATATTGCAATTTCAGTTGTACCCATTAGAGAAGATTATTTTTTCCTTTTTTGCCATGCCTCCCACAGGTCATCAATGTCGACGGAACAATGAGGAAGACCCTCCTAGAAGACAAGCTGCCACATATATTTGGGTTCACGCTGCTGGGAGATTACATCTACTGGACTGACTGGCAGAGACGAAGCATTGAGAGAGTTCACAAGATAAAGGCTAGCAGAGACATCATCATCGATCAGCTGCCAGATTTGATGGGCCTTAAAGCCACAAGTGTCACCAAAGTGCTTGGTAAGCCTGAGCAATCGTGGATCTAGAGCGGTTTCTAGATGGACTTGCTTTCCTTAAGCAGCTGCTGCTTGCTCGTAGTGAGAGGAGCTGCGGGCTCACGTGCTTGAATCATTTTCAAGGGAAACTGCAGCTTTGTAAAGCTGGGGAAATACAGCGATGCAAGAGTGGGCTTCCAGTTTTTAGTGACCCTTGACATAAGCCTTCCCCAGCTTCCACCACACTCTTAGAATTTTTGTGAGGAGAATTCTCCTTCTGCCTTCAATCTACAGCATCGTTACTTCTGGTGCTCACAGAATGGCTCCATTTTCTGATGCTCTTTTGTTGCAACACACAGTGCCGGTGATGTTCCGTTAGCGGAACACTTGTCACTGTGTCGGGTGGTAAAGGCAGAGTTAATGGCCACTACTAATTGCCTCACAGCACGTGGTACTTCCAACACCTAAAATTAACTCTTGTCCTCAGCGTGGGATCAGCAGCTCCATGTGCTCCCACTGCGCCTGCTGCAAGGTGCAGCCCGTGGGGTCAGTCCTCTGCTAGCATTCTGCAGAGGAGAATGGCCCAGTACCTCCTGGGTCAGAGACAGCTCCTGAGGGGTGTGTGGTCACCACAGAGCCGTCTGCTACCTGGAACGGTGGAGTCTGGGGGTGGCAGTGAACAGACTCGTTGGTCAGCTCTGAAGTTTGCTGAGAATAGTTGCAACAGAATCACGTAAAGTAGGCTGTCAGTACGTGGCTTGCCAGCCTCTCAGGAAGCTTCACTTGGAGGATAATCAAGTCCTCAAGCTGCAAGTTAGGGCATCAGTCTGAAATACCTTTGTATGCCCTACAAAGGGGGGAGTAGGAGTAACCTGGCTGAGACTGATCCTGGAGATTTTTTTTTCTTTTGTTTTGGTAACGGTGTGTAAATACCCAAATCCCTGGTTCCAGCAGATGGAGAAATGCACTCATTGATCCTTTGGTCCTTACTCTCCCCTCCACACTCCTGGCCTGGTCATGGTTGTTCACGCAAAAAAATAAGTGTGAGATTGTGGTGATCTTGTGGAACTGCTTCTGCTAATGAATCTTCTCAGCTTTAAAATAAAGAGCCGGGAAAGCACTGCAGTCACACGGCTCTTCCCTCACCGTTCTGTGTCACGGAACCTTTGTAAAAGCGGTGGTTCCCCGAGATACGAAGATCGAGTACCTGACCAAAGGCAGCCGAGCTGGATGTGTATGCGATCGCCTGCCTTCAGGGAAAGAATTTAATCCCTGGGGAAACTAGAAGGATGTCTTTGTAGCTGTTGTTTGTACTGTAGGAGGGATAAGACCAGCTTCCTAATCCTGGGGTAGGAAAGAAACAGTTTTGAACATTTGGGGTTTTTAGAATTCCCTGCTGACAACCCTTAGCATTAACTGATTTGGAAAAATTACACTGCTCAGCCTCTCCTCCTCCCCTCTGCCCCTACGTCCACAACGCACCAATATCTGTTTTGTTTTGTTCTGTTTTGTTTTTTAAGGAACTAATCCATGTGCAGAGAACAACGGAGGTTGCAGCCACCTGTGTTTCTTTACACCTCAGGAGGCCAGGTGTGCCTGTCCCATTGGCCTGGAGCTGCTGAGTGACCTGAAGACGTGCATCATTCCTGAAGCCTTCTTAGTTTTCACAAGCAGAGCAGCAATTCATAGGATTTCCCTCGAGACCAATAATAATGACGTTGCTATTCCTCTTACTGGAGTCAAGGAAGCATCTGCTCTGGATTTCGATGTCTCCGATAACAGAATCTATTGGACTGATGTTAGTCTGAAGGTATTGCTGACGTGTGAATTCCCCCAGTACAAACCCCCGGGGCAGGTCCTTTGATCTGACCAAGGTCTCTGTTACACGATCTGTCCTGCAGTTGCTAATGTTGTCGCTGAATTGCATCCAAGGAGGCTCTTGGAGGTGAAGGCAGTTGCATTGTTGGACGCACAGTTGGGTGACAGGCATCTTCCTGCTTCAGATACAAATCCCGAGTGGTGTCTGCTCAGACCGAGTGCTGGATGCTTGGGTGCTGCATGTGCTGCATCCCTGTATGCGCTGTTGTAGGAGAGCCGTTTTCATGTCACGCAGAAATCCGAACATCCAGCTGGGCCACCCCCCGAGCTTTCTGTCGTCTCCCAGTCCTGACACGGAAGGCGATCTTACCCAATATTAACATTTGGCAAGTGAACTTTGGGTTGGTTCCTGTTGGTCTGTGGCTCTGGCTTGGCACAGAAGAGCCCAGGGAGCTTGTCCACGCCCCTCCACGCTGTGTTAAGCCCCCGTCTCCCCCCAGCTGTACCTCAGTGAGTTCCGCAGGGGTCTGGCATGTCCTGTGACACGTTTGCTTCACGCGCGGGTGCGTGCTACAGGGAGCAGGGTGCTGCTCGTCAGGGCCACTGTGCTTTTGGAGTGGATTATGTAATGGTAGGAAAGGAGAACTGAGCTCCTCTGGTTTGCCTCTCCACGGGTTTTCCAAGAGCAAGCGCCACTTCCTTGCCAGTGTGCCTGCGCCATAGCAGGGAGGAGCTCCCTGTAGGGCTGCAGGGCACCGGCCGTTCCCAGGGCCTCTCTGAAGGCTGGTGAAGGTTGTGCCTCAGCATCGCTGGTGGCGTGGAAACCTCTCCTCCAGGAGCAGTGCCAGTGCCGTGGATCAGCATACCGCAGGCACAGTGGCTACATACATCGCACACGAGCACGGGGAGAGCCGGAGCTACAGCCCTCTTAACCGTCTATAGAGGAAGGTGCCTTCCTTCAGCGGCATCCGCGCCTAGAGCCCAGCCTCCTCTGGGCAGAACTGGAAAACATCGCCCTCCTCCCGAACTGCCGGCGTGCTGTCTTTCCACACACGTGTCAGCACACCTGGCTGTTCCTTACCCCCAGCTCCGGCAGCTCCGCAGCTGGCAGCTCCCTTTCCTTGGATGGCCACCACTTCCCTGATCACCTCTGGCCTCTGTTTAGAGGAGAATTTCTTTTCAAAAAGGGTTTATATTTTTTCGGAGTTGTGAGTTATACCTGTAAAAATATACTAGCTGATCTCTGGTTTTGACGCTTACCTTTAAAAATATAAAATGGCTCTTACCCTGATGTGTCCATTTATCAGACTATCAGAAATTAATAGCTGAAATATTAGCAGGTGTGTGGAGCGCTGATGGGTGTTGGTAACGAGGGTGGGTCCTTGTGGCCCCGGGAGCTGTCAGGGAGGTGCCCGGGGCTGGTCCAGGGCTCCGTGTGAGCTCGTACCTGCTCAGTCCTTGCCCGTGGCTCGTTTCGTGGCGCATGCGTAACCAAGATGTAGACGGGATCAGCAAACTTGCTCCGGGTGACTGATCATAAGAAACAATTTAAATCAGATTTCTCTGACTTGAGATGTGCTTCTGAGACTTAAAACATTACAGAGAATTAACTAATTAAAAAAATAACCTAAACCAAAACAACTTTTCATGAGCCAATAGAGGAGAGGGAGAAGGGACAGGGCAGACCTGCAGGTACGTGGGGCGTGCTGGAAGTTCAGGTCTTTTGATCCTGTGAATCGCTTTTTGACAGCAGACATTTGTTTTAGAAAGTGTAACCCTGGCTGGGTTTGTTACTAATTTCTTTTTGTACGCTAAACTTCGCAGTAATTATTGCTGCTTATTTCAGCGGGGTGTCCGTAAAAGCCGTAATGTTTGTGCACAATTGTCTTGCAGACCATAAGCCGAGCTTTCATGAACGGGAGCTCCGTGGAACACGTGATCGAGTTTGGGCTGGATTATCCTGAGGGCATGGCTGTGGACTGGATGGGGAAGAACCTCTACTGGGCAGATACCGGGACCAATCGCATTGAGGTAGCCCGCCTGGATGGACAGTACAGGCAGGTCCTTGTGTGGAAGGACCTGGACAACCCAAGGTCTCTGGCTCTTGATCCTACCAAAGGGTAAGGGACAGTCTTGTTTTCAGAGCTTGGTGTGTGTGTTCTTGTATGCGACAAGTTAATCGGCGGTTTATGTCGCTCCGTTTCATCGGGGTCTCGACACTCCCCAACCTTCTAGGTTACAATGAAAAATTGGGAATTGTCAATCATATTTTTCTGCCTTTGTCTACAGAAGGAGCGCTGTAATACTGCACATAACCACATGGGTTAGTGCCTTTTGTTGGTTTGGGTTTTTTTTAAGAACTGAAAATAAATGCAGAAAAATCAGCGCATGCTTTGGTCTTGCCTGGCTGATGTGCTCCGTTTGTTCTCGTTGCAGATACATGTACTGGACTGAATGGGGAGGGAAACCGAGGATTGTTCGAGCGTACATGGACGGAACAAACAGCATCACTTTGGTGGATAAAGTGGGTCGTGCCAATGACCTCACTATTGATTACGCGGACCAGAGGCTGTATTGGACTGACTTGGACACAAGCATGATTGAGTCGTCGAATATGCTGGGTAATCTCATGCTGTTCTGTACCCACCAGTACAGGAAAATGCTCTGGCCACAGTGAAGCAATTGAATACTGTGAAATTGGAATAATATAATTGATAATAAATCTGCGTGTATGATTTTCTTATGAGAGGAAATGAAGAGTTACATGTTTAAGGAGATTTGAAAAAGCTTCCTAGATCAGTAACTATGTGATGATTTATAGCGAGGGTGAGGTACGATGTCATTTCTCTGGATTGGTATCAAATTGCCTGTGTTTTACCAAAGCAAAGACGACTTCAGAATGTCTCAAAGTGGGGACGACTTCCTGCAAGGCTGACTGCTAACCCCTCCTGACTTTTCAGTCTGGAAACTTATTTTCTGTTGAAGTATTCTCTCTGTTTCCAGCTTCAGACTAGTTGTATTAGTTCAAAACCAAAATTCTGCTTGTGTTTCCTGCAGCGTGGAGGGTTGTGCAGCTCCTTCTGCAGCCTGTCATCGCATGTGCTTTGGACACAACTTGATGCTCTTTCCTATCTTCCACTGGCATCCCGTCTGTATGCACAAGGGTGTGCTAACAGCCACCAAACCTCCACATTGCTACTGACGAGATAACCGACGGCGTTATCTTTTCCATCCAGACTGCACAGTCTCTCAAAGCTCTCACAAAGCTTCTGCGTTATACTTGGAGACACAAAATAGCTGGGGAGGAGCTTGAACTAGAAACCGGCATTGAGAAGAAACACAATCCTGAAATAATGTGTGGTGTCTTCAGCTGGTTCTAAAGCTGAACCTACTGTTAACATTTATTTGTGGTGAGAAAGTAGAAGGATGAGCACTGAAGCTGGCAGCGTGGAGTGCCGTCCTTTTAGGGAGCAGATTGTAAAGACTTGGGTGGACTTACAGCACGTGGGCTCCGTGGTGCAGGAAATGTTCTTAGACGTGGCCCGTGTTCTGCATCCGTGCCAGGAGGGATCCGAATGGGTGTTGCTGATAGAAACATCTACCCCTAGGAGTGAATAAAGACCTCTGAAGTGGATGAACAAGAGCTGTCCCAGCTTAATCTTAGGCATTATAAACATTGCCCAGCAGGAAAAAATAACTCTTTTGGGAGATCTTCCTCCATCTACCAACTATCAAAATTCAGTTAGTCGGTTTAACTGCTTCCTTCAGAAGAGCCTGTCCCCTGATTTCATCGCTGTGCGCCAGAAATGTTCTAAGAAGCACCTGAGAAAGTGTAGCATGTCTGTGCGCCTACCTTGGGCACTTTAGATGCCTAAAAGTAGTTTGGAACGTTGCCTCTCTGTTTAATTCTGGTAATTTATAGGGAAATGTCTTCATGTTCTAGTTTTCAGGTTTTTCATTCCTTCTCCAGTCTTGGCCAAGTGGGAGAGGGCGTGATGGAAAATAGAGCAGGGAAGGAAAAACGAAGTGTTCTGTAGAATCCAGCACTGAAATGTGTTTGAGGCAGGAGAGGATGGTGCTGATGAAGGTTACATCTTCATCTGGTGTGAAGAGGCAGAGATTCATAGCAGTTTGTGCTTGAAAATGTTGGGGAAGTGCCTTACAGTGAGACTTTGTCTGCTGCAGTAGAGTGTCTCTGGCAGAGGCCACCTGACGCTCTAGAAGGTGTCAAACCGGTTGTGAATGTGGCTGACTGAGCCACCGAGGGGGGAGTATTGTGATATCTGCGTAACAAACGGGTTCCGGATGCCCTGGGGCCGCTGGATGGTTTGTATTTCTGGAGTGAAACAGCACGGTTTCTCATAGTTGTTTCTCTGTGGCTCTCAAGTTCGTTGTTTCCTTTTGTGCACATTAATTGTCTTTTTAATTGGCCGAAGTGATTCCTGGACCTGACGGTGTTCTTGAACACGTTTTCCAGAATCTCTTTGGGATGATAAGCATGAGACATACAAAGTAGTGGTTATTTAAATGACAACACACTGGCACCGTTTCAAACAGCTCTGTAGGCAAGAGGGCGTCAGGGTGAGGGTTTTGAATGCAAGTGTTTGGGTCCCCTCTCGAGCAGATACTGCTTACTGTTGAATCCTGTGATGCTGGGTTGGAAAATGAGGGGTGATTTTTGAAAGGGAAGAAAAAACCTTTTCTTGATGCCACTCAGAGTCTTCATTTCATGACTTGGGAATTGTCCTTCAGTTGATTATCCTTATTTTTGCAGGACAAGAACGAGAAATCATAGCAGACGATCTACCTCACCCGTTCGGGTTAACCCAATACAGTGACTACATCTACTGGACAGACTGGAATCTTCACAGCATCGAAAGAGCGGACAAGACCAGTGGGAAGAACAGGACGCTTATTCAGGGCCATCTGGATTTTGTGATGGATATCTTGGTCTTCCATTCTTCGCGTCAGGATGGCTTGAATGATTGTGTGCAAAATAACGGCCACTGTGGGCACTTGTGCCTTGCCATCCCAAACGGGTTTAGGTGTGGCTGTGCTGCCCATTACACCTTGGATCCCAACAGCAGGAACTGCAGCTGTAAGCCTTGTCCTTAGCTACTCTGTTCCACAGCGCTCGGGGCTCCCAGGTGCTTGCAATCCCTTTCAGTGTAGGAGAGGAAGGGATGTCACAAATCCTTGTCAAAGGTTCTGGCTGTAGAGGTGAACGGAGTGTGGAGTTTTATATCCATTTCTGTGACAACAACGCCGTCAAGTCTGGTCTTTCTCATTTTACTAAAAGTGCTTTCTAGGTAATTCAGCTGTGGGATTGAAGCTTTTCCAGTCCTTACCTAAGGGCGTAGGTGGGTGGAAAGAAAATCTAAATAAAAAATGTCTTTTTCTTTTGAGTGTTTGATAAAGTCAGCAAAAATAACATCCAGTAGAACACCCCTCTAAGTAGTCTGAGCAACGTGCACATGCACAGTTCGCGGCCGACACCAAGCTGGGCAGGAGTGCTGATCTGCTGGAGGGTCGGGAGGCTCCACCGAGGGACCTGGCCAGGCTGGACCCATGGGCTGACGCCAGTGGGCTGAGCTTCAATGAGACCAAGTGCCGGGTGCTGCGCTGGCGGGTCAGAG
>NW_010413335.1:41138-41472 GCF_000710305.1 Buceros rhinoceros silvestris | reverse complement strand
GGCCAGCAGGAGCAGGGCAGGGATCGTCCTGGCCACTGGTGAGGCTGCACCTCGAATCCTGGCTTCAGTGTTGGGCCC
The DNA here is from genome assembly GCF_000710305.1 of Buceros rhinoceros silvestris. NCBI lineage: Eukaryota > Metazoa > Chordata > Aves > Bucerotiformes > Bucerotidae > Buceros > Buceros rhinoceros. Next base: position 41,394 of record NW_010413335.1, on the reverse strand, counting down.
TCGCTCCAAGGATGTTGAGGTGCTCGAGTGTGTCCAGAGAAGGGCAAAGGTGAAGGGTTTAGAGAACAGTTCCTGTGAGGAGCGGCTGAGGGACCTGGGGTTGTTCTGGGGACACCTTCTGGCTCTCGACAACTCCCTGACAGGAGGTCAGAGCAAGGTGGAGGTTGGTCTCTTCTCTGAAGTAACAAGAGACAGGACGAGAAGCAGCAGCCTCAGGCTGTGCCAGGGGAGGGTTAGGTTGGGCCTGGAAAACCAT
>NW_010413335.1:34735-41084 GCF_000710305.1 Buceros rhinoceros silvestris | reverse complement strand
AGGTTGTGCCAGGGGAGGTTTAGGTTGGACATGAAAAACAATCCATCCACCAAAAGGGTTGTCCCGGCCTGACCCAGGCTGCCCAGGGCGGAGGTGGAGTCCCCATCCCTGGGGGGTTGAAAGGACGTGTAGATGTGGTCTGAGGGACAGGGGTTAGTGACGGGCTTGGCAGTGTTAGATTAATGGTTGGACTTGATGTTCTTCAAGGCCTTTTACAGCCTGAACGATTTCGATAATGCAGGAGAACCTGTGGCAGGAGAACCTGGGAAAACCTTTTTCCCAGGTTTTTTTTTGGCTGTGTTACCCACTGTCGCTGGTGTAATTGTCTCCATATGGGGAAAATACTTATTTTATAATATGAAAAAGAAATACTTCCTGCGTGCGAGCGTGCACATTTACCCTCCAGAAGGACACAAAGAAACCTTTTCCACTCCAATTCCTCTCCAATTATGAATTACCGTCGTTTTCATTGTGAATATAATTGTCTCTCGGGGGTGGGGAGGGTTGTCCTGAATGTTCTTCGTCGTCTGTGAGTATGTGTTTTTGACCGTGCGTGTTGCATTTTCTTACACACTCGTCTGGCTTGTTTCAGCCCCTGCCAGTTTCCTGTTGTTTAGCCAGAAGTCTGCAATTAGCCGGATGATCCCAGATGATCAGCAGAGTCCGGACATCATCCTGCCTATGCACGGTCTGAGGAACGTCAAGGCGATTGATTATGATCCCCTGGATAAATTCATCTACTGGGTGGATGGACGTCAGAATATTATAAAAAGAGCCAAAGATGATGGCACGCAGGCAAGTTTACATGGTCTCTGTAGGTTTCTGTCGCTCTTTTTGTGTGCTCTGTACTTTACGCTTGGCTTTCCCCTTCCATCACCTGCACCAAGGAGTCTTCGGTTTAAACTTTACTCCTGCCAGCACTTATTCATGTATGTTATATTTATATGTGAAAATTACTAAAGACTTTTAGGAGTGTGTTTTTAATTTATACACAAAGTGTAGTAGAGTATAGTACATCACATGTATCTGAAACTCCCAGCCTTGAGCTGCAGTCTGCAGTTAAGGGTGGGCGCTGAAGTAAGGCAGATTCACAATTTCCACTCAGGACAGGTAAACTGACCTCTAAAATCAGTATTGCGTGTGCCCGTCAAGTGATATTGTCATCCTTGTAGAGCTCTCTCAGAACGAGAACTCTCCGCTCTCCAAGCTGTGTTAAACCCCGAGTGAGTGTAGAGTTGACTGCCGAGTCTGATGATAGGGCTTGGCTTATCCACGTACTCCATCGTTTTACTGAGCTGGGGACGTTGTTCCGTCACACAGCGGTGGGAAGAAGTGCTCTGCTCCTCCAGGCAGCGTTAGTGTTAACCCAACGTTACTGCCAGGCGAGGGAACAGATGCTTTAAAACGTTGGGTTGCGTAGGAACGTAACCGAAATGGGGAACGGGCGAGTCACGTTGTCCTCGTCCCCGGGCAGTCGTGTCTAAACAGGGTGAGATGGTACCACTGGAACGGGACTGGGCTCTTCGTGCATCGAGGGACTCGGAGGAGCTGTTTGCTTTGAAGAAGGGGTGACAATTTTATTTGTGGGCCATTTCTTTCCAGACTGGGAGGAGGTGTGCTGGGATGAGCAGCCAGCTGGCTTGCCGATGAATTTTGAAGAAGTTTTGCTCTTGCTTTTTGGGCTTGTGCGAGGTGCTAATTGATGCAGCGTAGCTGTGCTTTGGTACTTGCTAGGTGCAAATTGCAGCGGAGAGTCATTTGCTCTGTGTTTTCCTCTGCCGTGGTCACACAGCTTTGAAGATGTGGATCCCTTGCAAATCGTGACTTTCCAATTTTCACTAACGATATTCTCTTAATTTTGCTAAATCTTGCTGTTTGCAGATGATGCATGTGAATTTCATACCTGGGCAATGTTACCTTTGATTTCAGGACAAGAAGGGTAGATTTTTATTTCTAGGCACCCTGTCAAGACAAAATAGGGATAAAGCTTGATATAAAAAGAAAACACCCTGTATATCACTGTGCAGAACTTGGAGGCTTAAGACAACGGTGGAAATACAACTTTCACAAGTGGTGCTGTGCGGGGTGATTGGCGTGGCTGAAGCTGAGCACGGACTGGTGCCTTCAGCTTTCTTGACCCGCGTGAGCTTTCTCTGGCGCTGTTTCCGTGTTTGGATTGTGAGCGCCACATTAGCACCCTTAGGGAAGCCACTGCTTTCCCCTCACCCTTCTCATTTCACCAGGAACAGTCGCCTTTGAAGGCTACCTCGACGGTGGGAGTAGCGCTGGGACTGGCTAGCGGAGCCTGTGAATTGTTAAACAAACAACAGAAAAATTGTTTTCCTTTAGTAATTGTTTCTCTGCGCTCTAGTGCTCCTCGAAGAGCACTCAAATAAAGTTGAAAGGTCTGGTCAATACGCTGTTAGTTGGACCGGGAGGGGTAAGGCCCGTCCCAAAGACACGGGGGTGAAAGCAAGGTAATGCTGTGCCTGTGGGTGGGAGGCAGAGCTGTCGCCGTTCGACATGTGAGCAAGCAGAACCAGGTTTCATTAAAAGATTGTAGTTTTTAAGAGAAGCCGGGACTTAAGAGAAAATAAGTATCTACTACACTATAAATAAATAAGGAGCTTTGGCAGGAGAGAGAGATCTGTTCAGCTGCCTTAGCAGTGCAGCTCTGGCCAGAGGGCTGTCGTCCCTTGCCTTGTTTTGTTCAAGGTTGTTCCCTGCATAAACATTCACTGTTGTTTTCTTCCATCACCTGCTAATTAATTCTGCTCATAGGAGGCCCCGTAACTGCTTTCTAGAGAGTTCTGTGTAGTCTTATTGTCCAGATGTTTTTCCTCTAATCCACAGTTTGAATCAAACCTTTTTTTGTTAAGCTTTATCACATTTCTTGGTTTGTTGTTTCCCTGTGGGTGGTTTTAGGTGTCTCTGGACCATCGGGTAGGTAAGCCATGCTTTGTGTGCCATCGGTGTTCTTCCTTCAACAATCGAGAGTGATTACTGGAAATTGCGTTGTCTTGCAGCCTTTCACTGTCATGAGCACTCCAAACCAAAGCCAGAACCCGGAGAAGCAGCCGCATGACCTCAGCATCGACATCTACAGCCATACCTTGTACTGGACCTGTGAGGCCACAAATTCAGTCAACGTCCACAGGCTGAACGGCGAGTCCATCGGGATGGTGCTGCGGGGCGATCACGACAGGCCCCGAGCCATCGTGGTGAACGCCGAGCGGGGGTGAGAGTCCTTTCCCTCCCTGGGACAGAGCGCGCTCGGGCTGGGTGTGTGGGGCAAGCTGGGGTCGCATCCACGTGTTTTAAAAAGGAGAATGTTGGCGTATGTGATTGTTGAGGACGGAGGGGACTGCTTGTCCGAACGCGGCGTTTGAAGGTATCCACCTCTCTCTTCCTGCTCTCTCCTTCGCTGCCTCCTCCAGTCTGATGACTTAGAGGTTCACCCGGTTATAGTGAGGAACTAACCCAGGTGGGGAAAGCAAAGCAAGCGCAGCTCACCGCGTGGGCTGTGTGAGTGCCCAGCCCCGCCACCTGATAGGAGGAAGAGGAGAGCTTGCGCTGCGGTCACATCTGCTGGAGATCTGGCTCGTAAACCTTTGGTCATCACAAAATGAGTACTTCCAGGAGAAAAAAGGGCTCTACAACTACTCCTGCTAATGTAATAGTACAAAGTGTAGTAAACTAATGTAATGGTGTAAAGTTAACCGTTAACAAACCAACCCCCTACGTTCTGTTCAGTTTTAAGTTAGTTCTGCCTCGATGAGTATCTCAGAAACTTCCGAAATGGCTTAAAGCAGGGAGGATGCTCTGGAGTGGTTTCCCACGGGCAGAACGAGTGGTGTTTCGCTGCACAGCTGGTTTGGTCAGATGCAGCAGACCCCATCCCCGCTGTGAAGGGTTAGTGGCTTCATCCCCAGAGGGCAAAGACGGTCCTTTACTGTTCTCCTAGATAAGCTAGATGCTCAGTCCCAGTTTGCTGCTGAATGGCTCACGATGTGTTTGACGGGTGGTGAATGACCGTGTTTTGTAAGGGTGCGGGTACAGTAGTACCTGGAGACTGTCGGATCATTTATAGTGTTGGCATTTTGTACACTACCCAGTGTACTCTGCACTGATCTGTGTGCTGGGGGGAAGAGAGCGCTTAGAGGACAGATTCTGAACTTACTGCCACCGAGTCGCTTGGACGTAGGATGTGTCTTATATAAAAGTTTATCTGCTTCCACCATTAAAATAGGAGTTTGGGTTTGTTGATGACTAGAACTCGGGGGTTTTAAATGATTTAAAGATAAATCTGGTTTTAAGTTAAAGGAGGAGGAGATGGGGGAGAGCTGTGATCTTTGTGCTGAACTTCTGCCGTACTTCCAGAGGTCCCTCCCTCCACCTCTCCCTTGGCTGCACGTTCTGGCTGCTGCCTCTCCTCCGTGTGCCCCCAGGAGAGGCAGTGCAGCCGTGCAGCCCACTGCACTGGTTGTGTGTTATCCACCACCGAAAAATAGTGCCCTTCTCCCTGAGGGAGCAATTAGCGCATCCTGGGGGTGCACAAGCCCCTTTTTCCCCGCGCAGGAGGGAGGGCAGAGACTGCCTCTGCTTGCAGCTGACCTGGCTCAGGCAGATAGGAGGAATTCCTGGGACTACCACATCAGCAGCATGCCGTCCTCAGCTGCTCTTCCTTCTGTGATCTTTGCTCCTCTCAGTTTGGTAGGAGCTTCTCCTTGCCGAGGAGGAAGGCAGCGCAGGCGGAGAGGAGCTGGCGGTTACTGGGGTTTTGTCAGAAAGAGTGGCTGGGCTTTGACTGACGGCGGGGACAGCTCTGCCTGAGGATGGCTGCAGCAAATCCATGCTGGTCTCTTGCCCCCCCTTCCCTGTTGGAGCAGTGCTGCCAGCGCAGCCGCGCTGAGGCGTTTCATGGCCTGGCGGACTAAGGACAACTGCTGTTAATTCCGAGCTGTCCCAGGATGCCAGTTAGCAAATGTCTGGGGTTCTGCAGCTGCCAGATCTGGATCTTTGAAGCTGGGAGCCACAGTCTCCGTGGTTATCCCTGTGTAAACCATTCCCACTCCCTACGCAGAACCTGTGGGCAAAGGCGAGTTGCCCCTTCTGAAGCTCTCAGTCAAGCAGCTGGTGTCTTTGTTCTCAGGTACATGTACTTCACCAACATGCAAGAGCGAGCTCCCAAGATTGAGCGTGCAGCCCTTGACGGCACAGAGAGAGAAGTGCTTTTCACAACTGGGTTAATCCGGCCAGTAGCATTGGTGGTTGACAACAAACTCGGAAAGCTTTTCTGGGTGGACGCAGATCTGAAGCGCATCGAAAGCTGTGACTTGTCAGGTATGTGGAATGCAATTAAACATGCGGAGCGGAGCCCGTGTGTGTGTAGGACATTGTTCCCCCTTTGATGCTGACCCCAGGGACTTCTGTCTCCACCACTGCCAGTCCTGTGTAGGCAGGCGTGGCAGCAATTGCTGACGGGCTCCCGTCTTTGATGGGATTGGAATAAGCATGTCTGTAATGATCGCCACCCTCCAAGAGAGCTGTTTGACTTTTGGTGTGTTCTGAAAGCAGCTCTTGCAAGGTCAGATTTAAATAGGTGTTGCCAGTCATGGAACCCCTAAATCACCTCCCCCGTGCCCTTTTTCTTTCCTTATGGTTTGAAAAGTTTGCACAACTCTTCAATTTTTCTTTCTCTGGAGTTCTCAGCTTATTAAGTCAAGGTGGACTGAAAAACAGACAGAAGGGTAATGGCTTCCTTAGACAGATGACAAGGCAGCACATCTGAAATACCAGCGTTGCAAAGCAGTGAGGAGACGTCACCTCACTGCAGTTTGCCCTATTAGTAAAATAGAGCCTTACTCCACGTCCGCAGCACGCGGGGCTTGGAGAGCGCTGTTCACCTCTGGCTTCTAAACGCACTCGATAGCACTGAAGAAGGGAAGGAACCCATCTGGTGAGCAGCAGAGCCCAGAGCAGCCAACCTTTCTGACCTGGGATTTGGTCTCTCATCGTCATGTGTGTGTCAAGAAATGAAACTCCTGCAGGGAATGCAGAGAGACGTGAGCTGGTGTTGAGGGAGTAGAAACGGGACTGTCCAAGTGATTGGCATCTGCCATAAAAGGCTGATTCTCACATTTTTGATGGCTCTTCTCTTCTGGTCATGTAGTCACACCCTTCCCTTCAGTGAACTAAACCAGGAGAAAATTGTTGACTTTTTTCTAAGGACAGTTCACTTTAGAGCACCTAAAACTGACTCAAGATCAGACTCTGGTCTCTGCTGCCAGAAAGGGGGTAAAAGCATGAAGCTGGAGCTGGGGAGGTAAAGCAGCCCATGTCTTTCATC
>NW_010413335.1:34032-34597 GCF_000710305.1 Buceros rhinoceros silvestris | reverse complement strand
CAAAGCTGGTGGGGGCTGTTGTCCAGCTGCCTGTGTAGCCACAGAACATCCATTCCAGGACAGGTGTCCGAGAACCTGCAAAAGTTGGTAGGAGAAAAGAAGATGGGAAGGAGACGGAGTTCACCTGTGAAACAAGCTGTGTTTGAGAAGGAAAGGTTGGCAGAGCAGGACACACAAGAGAGGACGTATCGGAGATACAGAGAGGGTCTCTTCCAGTGATGAGAGGAGAAGCTGTAAGAGGAAATCTGAAAATAAAGTGACAAGACAGAAAAGCTTTGATGCCTGCAGGTATCGTGGCCAAAGTGGTGTCTACAAATGGGAGAGAGAGAGGAGAGGCACCAGAGCAGGTGACGTGGAAATCTTGGTTTGGGAGAGGTACCAGGGAGGAGTTAATGACTCCAGGAGGAGGACGGGGTCGATAACTTGTGCTGCTGCTGGGACAAAGGCCCCCACCTAGCAGGCAGCCGTATGGCTGAGCGACGCTGTCGCACGCGGTGGGCCCGGCTGCGTCTGTGTCTTCTGCTTGTACCAGCGTGAGCGTCATTTCCCCCCTCCGGTTCAGCCC
>NW_010413335.1:9652-33912 GCF_000710305.1 Buceros rhinoceros silvestris | reverse complement strand
CACGCGTGCGAGGTTGGTCGCGGCTGGCAGAGGGGGCACGCGGGGAGCGCGTGCTTCTTGCTTGTCGCGTTACGGGTTGGGGATGGACCGTGTCCTGGCGCAGGGCAGCACAGTGCAGAGCAGCTGGTTTAGTGGTGGTGAGGTCGAGTCTTGAATGACTGACGGGACCGAGGCGAAGCGATCCGTGAATACATCGGCAGCTGGGCCATCGCGGGCTGGTAGTTGCGTCCTGTGACTGCAGCTTCCTTTGTACGCGTTCTTCTTTTTGTGACACCACAGCAACCAGTAAGCATATGTTTGCATACTGGGTATATGGGTTACTCCAATTCTTTGAATCTTTGTACAGGGAAAACTAAACTTTCTCTGGTTAATATTGAACCAAAGCTTTTAGTGCACGTTTATTTGATGGGGCTGCAGCTAAAGAACCAAATCCTATAGGTGGGATAAAAGCCAGAGAAAGATACAGGATTAAAAGAAAATTATGTTTAGTAACTAACTAGAGGATATGTATCATGTAGCCAGAAAACTGTGTTTGGATTTGATCCAGCTGAGCTCCCTGTAATTTGATTCACTGAGCTGATGATTTTTTAAATGAGTTAATAGCACATTTTTATTTGAAAATATTTTGCAGTCTTCCCTCACAACTTCAGAGGAAATTTGACAGCCAAAGTTGTGTTGGCTTTAATTAGTTCCTCTAAAAAGTATTTTCTGAGCAAACCCCTTTAAAACAGGCACATATTGGCAAAAGGATTTTAGCGTAAGCTGAGACTGCTGACCAAGTTGGACTGAAATTCTGCATGGCCAGTGCGTCCTTCCTGCTGTGCTCTGCCCTAGACAACCTCATTCCCTCTCAGCCTTGAGGGGGCTGGCGTGGTTGTGGAGGTTTCTGAAGCTTGCAGTAGACCCTGGTTGACAGCATCCTGCTAGTCACGGGACACCTCAGATGCCCAGGGCTTGACTTTCAGAGAGGGACAAAAGAACTGTCCAACAACTTTCTTCAGCAGGTTCTTGAATTTTTCAGTTGGCGTTGTTGGCGCTTTTGAGAGGGTCACGAATTATTTGCAAATAACTTGTCTGCCACACCGGTCAATTAAAAATAGCGTCTGAGGTTATTGCTGAGGTGACTGGAAAGGCTGTAAAAGTGCTGCGGCGAAAACATGCTTTGTGTTCAGTTAGACTTAAATCGAGGAATTACGGGTTCTTCCAGCTTAATGTTCTTAACATTAAACTATTGATTTCCAGCTCGAGAAGACCACACATCTGTTTCATTCTGAGAATCAAAGTATTTAATTACTATGGAAATTCAACACTTCTTTACTTGTAACATGTTTTCCCTTCTTTTATCTAACCATATCTGTTGAAAATAGCCTTTTATTTATTCAGATCGAGATTTTCATTTTGATCAGTCTTCTACACAATGAATAGTGTCCTCCAGTGCTGTAGGTGCCCTTTCCTCTCCTTTTAAAATTGTTCATTAATAATTTGGACTGGATTTGTTTACTCGAGATCAAATCCAACGTAATTATAGTATGATTAATCACCGTACCCATGCTATCTCCGGTGGCTTCCCGAATCACCAGGGTTCTGCGTTTTGTGGGTGAGGGAGGAAGAGGTGATGCTTGATGTCCACCCCAAACCCTGGGGGAGGCCTCGAGGTGGGAGGCTGATGGGGCAGGCTGGGGTTCCAGCAGCACCGCCAGCTCGCAAGTGTCACCTGGCACTTTGTGCATTCGGGATTTCAGGATGCCTTCAGGATCCCCTTTGGGAACCCCGCTTGCCCATCATTTCTCAATGGATGAGCGATTTAGCACTTGAAAGTCATGAAGGCAGGAGTTGTCTTTATATCAGGTTGAAATGAGACTTTGCTGTTCTCATGGTATCTTGAATTGTGCTTTTGTGTCAAAACGTGAGGCTTAGTCCAGCAAAAGGGCAGTTGTCTGTGAGTAACGCGACGACGCTGACACGTTCAGAGGAGCTAAGGGTGCTCAGGAGGCTGCAGAGCTGATGAACAAAGTGTCTCATGCTTTGTTCACCGAGAACCTTCTTCTGTCAAAATGTTTCCTAGTATTTCGGTATTTTAAGACCTGTTTAGAAGAAGAAAAGAACGTGTCTGTGTGCGGAACTAATGGAATCTGTAATTGAGATGTCTGTCACATTCGTAGGCTTGGCTGAGCTCTGCATAATTCATCAGCAAATGAGCTGAATCCAGTGCTCGTAGCATTTTCGTTATGTATCCAGATCCTAAATCTCGTTTTGTGGAGATGATGAACGCTTTTAACTGCAAGCCAACAGAAGGTCTCTATTCCAAATTGAAGGACGAGAGAAGAAGCACCAAGTTACAATTTTGGTTTGATTCCTCACTTCTAAAATCAAACACATCCCGTACATGTGGGCATAAACAGCCTGAAGATGGCTCCTGAGACTTCTTCGAGTAATTCGGAGCCTCTCGCTCGCCCTGGAGAAGCACGACGGAGGCAGCGGTGAAACGCTGCTAGGAGCAGGGCAGCGCACGGCAGCAGACCGCGGGCGCTTCAGGTTCAGAGCAGTCCTGAGTGCCTTTTCCCTTCACCTGGCTTCCAGCCGCGGGCTGAGAGCAGGTTTTCACCCCCCTCTGCAGAGCAGACGGCCTGAGCACAGGGGCGTTCTGCCGGAGAGCCTGCCCAGGTGTGAGGAGTTTCCTGAAGGAAAAGAGCAGGGGAAGGGAGGAGCCTGGCTGTGAGAGCAGGAGCTTTTCCGACACGACGTGTCCCAAGGCTGTGGCGCAGCAGACGACGGGGTCTGTGCTTTGCCTGGTGGTTGGGGTTATGTGAGTAACGGCAGTGCAGCAAATTGGCTGGTTGTCGCTCTTGCCTCTAGGTTCCAGTGGCGCGTACTGCCCGTGATGTGAACCTAGTGTAAGAACCTTGGCCCAGGAGCTGAGCCTGTCGGCGACACAGACTTTTAGGGACTGCCCACAGTTACGTGTAACAGAGCAGGTCGACAGGAGGCTGGCTGTGGCCGGCTGACCCGCCAGCGTAGCAGGGACCAGCTCTGTCTCATGCTGTATCCGCCTGCCCCCGTGGCATGGCAACCAAAGCAGAGTCTTGGTCTGCGCAGGCAAATGAGGGCAGCGACCTCATAGCGAGCTCGTTCTGGGGTTGGGGTTGGGTTTGGTTGGTTTTTCTTTTTAAGAAATGGGTTGCAAGTCAACTGGTGTAAAAGTAGCCTTTGTTCTTGTCGATCTCAGGTGCTAATCGTGTGACCCTGGAGGACTCCAACATCCTTCAGCCGATGGGACTCACTGTGCTGGGCAATCACTTGTATTGGATTGATCGTCAGCAGCAGATGATCGAGAGGGTGGAGAAAGTGAGCGGCTACAAAAGGACGAGAATTCAAGGCCGGATCGCTCACCTGACAGGCATTCATGCTGTGGAAGAGCTGGATATGGAGGAATTCTGTGAGTTTATTTCAGTATCTGATGCCTCTCACTCTCGGTCACTGTCACTCGACGTCCTCATCCAGCTAAATATTGTAACGCCGCTGCCCAGTGGGCTTCAGGGAGGCCATGGAGCGCTTTCGACTCGGCCAGAGGAGAAACAAGCACCTCATTCCCGCCCAGAGGGGTATTTCTCCCCAGCTGGAAAACGTGATTTCACAGCACTTGCTTACCTGCTGTGTACGAGCTCACTTGGTATTGAGTTCACTTTAAAAGTTGCTTATAATTATGGTTGTTGTTTTTTTAAATACAACCACGTGATAAAACTTGGAAAAACCTTTAGAAAGAAAGAAACAGACTGTACTTGCCTTTTCTGCAGGGGATTCAAGCCCCTGTGTAAAAAGCATGACTGGTTTGACTCAGCACAGTCGAGGGTGCCGAAGGCTCCGGGGAGGGAGGGAGGCTGGGCAGGGAGCTCCCACGGCGAATTCCTGGCGATAGGAACTTCTCTCCCTCAGAGGTGGGACATTTCAGGTGCTCCCTTAAGATGGCCCTGCAGGGTCGCACACACAGGACTTGTTCTCCTGCGCTGGTGGTCCAACAACCTCTTGAAGTCGTGACTGCTCCTGCTTGACGGGAGTATGAAAGAGGATCTCAGAGAGATTCAACTATCACAAACAAGATGTGGGAGACAGGGGGCTGACGACAGCGGCCTCTTGAAACTCCATCGCCTGTGATGAGCTGTGTGTCACAGGGGGTGCATTTGTGTATAACGCTTTAATTTTCAGAAGAAATGACTCCACAACCCTCTGAGCCCCGTACCTCAGTTTCCGTGATAGCAGAACGTGTTTCCACAGCTGCCTGTGTGGGTTCGCTGTTACAGATAAGGTGCCCTAGGTCCTGTGTGCTAATCCCTCACCCAGATTCTCTTTCTTCTCTCACAATAGCCGGTTTTTCTCCTCTGCCATTTCTCATGGTTTTAGTGTATTTCAAAGGTAACACTGAATGGTGCAAAAAGATTTTTTTCTTTAATTCTCAGCACCGTAAAAAAAACAAGATTATTTTACAACCCACGTGTTTTTCAAAAATGTTTATTTTTAACAGCAACAATACTGTTTCTTCTAAGTCACACTGAAAGGAACCACCTTTTGCAGCTGAAAACTGTCCTGCGTGGGTGGTTTCTGTTACATCAGGAGAAAAAACACGTAGACTCATGAGTGCATGCGTGCACAAGTATCCGCCGCACACAGGTACCCGCCTGCACCTGCGTCCCGCCAGCAACCCGCACCTCACACGGTCGTGGCTCCAACACTGTGTTAACTCGATGCGTTTGTTAAAGGTGAAGGCAGGTTGCTGAGAAGCCTGGTCGGCTGGAAGACAGCTTTGGCACGGAAATTACGCGAGCTATACTGCTTCTTCCCCGCGGAAGTCGTTGGAAATCCTTAGTAAGCAGTAAAGAATGCCATGTTCGGTACCATTGCCCGTGGCCAGGCTGTAGCCCCACAGGGCACCCCGCACGGAAATTACGCGAGCTATACTGCTTCTTCCCCGCGGAAGTCGTTGGAAATCCTTAGTAAGCAGTAAAGAATGCCATGTTCGGTACCATTGCCCGTGGCCAGGCTGTAGCCCCACAGGGCACCCCAGCAGATGCTCAGCTTCTGCTCGAATAAGCAGGCAGGAGCTGGGTCCCTCTGCCTCTGCTGAGCTGGGGGCTCCGACAGTGACCTCTCTTCTCTGGCCTTGTTTCTTAGCCACCTCGCGTTCATTTAGAGTGATGCTATTAGGGACTCTCAGGTACTCAGTGCTTCTGAGGAACTTCTGAGTTGGGAACACCACCGTGTAGGTTCCCATCTTTTCCAAAAAATAAAGATCAGCCGTGTGTGCTCACGCTGCGGTGTGCTGAGTAACAGGCTAGTGGAGTGGCTAGATCTTAAGAGCTCTTCAAGGTTAAAGGAGAACTCCTGGGGATTGGGGGGTTGGCATTTGGTGGTGACATACGTTAATTCTTGATGCCCACCTACCCTAGAAATGCAGGTGGGAAGTCTGCGTATGCTGGAAGTGCGACCTTCTCAAATCTACCTTCTCACTCTGCTTCACCTGAGCTCCCAAATTCTTTTTAGAAGGCCTATAAAGGTCTCTGTATCACTGCGACTGGGAGAAATGTCATCCTCAGGAAGAAGTAAATCGGCTTTTGAGCACCGAACTAAGAAATCCAGCATTCACCTTCCTGTTCGTTTGTAGTGAAGTCTTGGTTATCAAACAGAAGTGGTTTGCGAGTGGTTTTGTGAGTTTGCCCTTGCTAGAAGTAGTTACAATTTCCTTCATGCTCTTGTTCTTTCCTGTGTGTTTCTCCAGCTGTGCATCCATGCTCCCGAGACAACGGTGGGTGTTCGCACATCTGCATTGCCAAAGGCGATGGGACTCCAAGATGTTCCTGCCCCGAGCACCTTGTGCTTCTCCAGAACCTCTTAACGTGTGGAGGTGAGTTGCGATGGAGAGCACTGCTGAGCAGTTCGCATCAGAAGAGCGGGGGGCTGAGGTTGTGTTCCGGTCCAAAACGCGGAGTTACACACAGTTTTCCTCCGTGTGGTGTGTGGCGGCATCTGTTCACTCTGATTCTTCTGCCAGCTGTTTCCTGCTTCACTTTTTGGACACAATGAGACTTTTCGTTGTGCGCAGAATATTCTTGTTTGACCCTAAAGTACTCACGTCTTTTCCTGAGATTTCTATAACCATATCATGTGTCGTATAGGTTGGTGCTTTAAACAATCGCTTACAACCCGTGATGACCTAGCGGCAGAAGTTGTGCGTGCGATGCCCACAGTGCGGTTCTCCAGTCTCTCAGGCTCACTTGGCCTCTAACCACGAGCCCCGTGTGGTCTGGTTCTGAAGCGCAGGCCAGAGGCTCCGTTGCAGTCATTTCTCGTTGAGGTAGCTCTCCTCTTTCCCCAGGGTAGCCTTTTCCTGCAGACTTCCCTCTCACAGGACCGGGGGTTTGAAAATTGTTGCATGATGCTGGCAGAGGGAACTAAAACCAAAACAACCCCCCATTGTTCCTGTTTGGGAGGCATCATATCTTCAGTCGCTGGCTCTCTTGCTCCTCTGGACATCTTTATGTGTATTCATCGTGCTGTGGGTTTCGCTTTCTGGCTGAACTCTGACCTCCCCGGGACAGTCATTGCCATTGTAAACTGTTTGCTTTCCCATGACCACAAAACGCTCTGTGGTTTTAGAGCAGCGCTGGTTACATCTGCGGGGGGGGTCAGACGACTGACATTCCTTGCTTACTGCTGTTGCACGACGTGGCCAGTGAGAGATTCCTACATCCCACTCCCTTGTTGTCTTCAGCTACAAACCTAAAAATTAGGGGGCCTCTATCTCGGTGTCTTGCGTTTTTTCATTCCGGTCCTTCACCAAGCCTGCAACAGCTTTTCAACCTGTCTCCTCTGCCGTTGCAGCAGCCAGTAGCCAGTACATCAAATTAGTTTCACAGCTATGTTGGCTGGAGAAGATTTGCCCAAGTAACCTTGTGAATAATCTTGGCAAGTTTTCAAATGCAAGCTTGTGCCTGCCGAGCGCAGCCGCACTGCGACGTTAACTGCGGTGCTGAGCGCAGGAGTCGGACCTGTTCGTGGGATTGTCTGAACAGCGCGCCCGTGTCAAAACGTGCTTCGAGAATCACCTGAACGTGTGCATCTGGCATCCCCATCATGCCTACGGCTATCGGCTCGCTGGCTATGGTGTAAATCTCATATTGCTACACCAAAGAATCTTAAAATCAGAAACTTAAAAATCGCAGAATTTTCAGTAATCAAATGCATTTGGATTTCTATTTGCTTTTTTTCTTTTCGAGCTCTTGGTCATACTTGAGTCTTGTTGTAGCACATTTTTCCCTCATGAAGGAAGGACGGCAGCACTTCTAAAATGGTTTGCACGTAATGGCACAGCTCTGGGATCTATAACACCATCCTTGGGAGGCAAATACTCATACAAAAGTCTTGTCATTAGTTACAGCTGAGAGCCTTTCCTCAAGCCGGGTTCCTTGCGAAGTCCATTCCTGAGCGCGGGCGTCAGTGAGAGCTGGCTGGGTCTCCAGAGGAGTGTCACACCGTGTCAGAGCACACCTCCCGCTCGCTCAGCGTTGCTGTCTCGGGCAGGGCGCGGTGTGGGACCCTGTTAATGCGGGTGGTAAAGCTCCTCCTTTGAGCACCAGCTGGCCACAGCAGCCGGGGGGCTGCAGACTATCTCTGCTTACTGACTTAACTGCGTCGCAGGGATTTGACCCCGCAGCGTCTGAAGCCAGTGGAAACGTGCCTGTTTGGGGATGGCCCCCTCAGTTCGAACATCCCTAACTGCTGCTGCCAACAACCAGGGGCACTAACACGTCGCTTCACACTGTCACTGATGCTAATCGGCTGTGTGGAAGAATTCAGAGCGTTTTTTGCAATAGACTCTTGATCTAGGTTGTCTTTGTCTTTTGACATTCTGAAGAGAGAACGCCTCGTTACAGCGTGACTGTCGCACCTCTACAGGAGGTTGTAGCTGCTGCTCCATGCTAGCAGTGTGTGAGTGCAACTTGAGCATCAGAATGGATGAGGAACGGATTGATGCCAGGATCTTGGGGACCACAGAAAGTCAAATTTGAAAGAAGCCCCAGCTCTCTTAAGCCCAACAAACCTAAAAATGGCTGTGCACAAGGTCCAGTGTTCAGTCTCTGACCGCAGTGAAAGACTGTAAGATCAGGGCAGGCCCTCGGTGCTCCTCAGCTGACTCTCGGCAGCTCCGCTGACCTGCAGCCAGAGCCTCTCCCGCAGGAGGCCTTAGCTTAGTGCCCAACAGGCCTCCTCAGATGTTTTGTCTCCATTCATATTTTTCAATTCATATCTGACTCGGAAATTTGTGGCAAAACCGCGGGATAGGTGGAGAAACAGACACTGTAGAAGCAGATGTTACATGTTTTAGGTGTATTCATTGCTGAGTAACCCAGCGTGTCAGGTTTTCTTACGAAGAACTGTTCCAGGCTAATATAATCTCGGGGATTAGGATTGTGTAGAATGTGGTTTACAGTCAGAAATTGAGCATTCATTCGAATTCATGTGCATAACAGTGTCTTCCAAAAGGCGGCTGTTAGAGCCCAGGTCAGCATTTGTGGTTCCTGTCCTCAGCTCAGGGCTTGCCTGCCTCGAGCATACTTCTGCAGTCAGCGTTCATCCAGTGTTCGTTACGAAGTTGGCAAAATTTCAGTCCCTCTTTGCTGGAATCTTGTCACAGAATCACAGAATCATCTGGTTGGAAGAGAGCTTTAAGATCATCGAGTCCAACCGCACACCCTGCACTGCCAGGGTCCCTAAACCGTGTCCCTCAGTGCCACAGCCACACATCTTTTAAACCCCTCCAGGGACGGGGCCTCCACCACCTCCCTGGGCAGCCTGTTCCAATGTGTCACAACCCTCTCTGGCAAGACATTCTTCCACATACCAACCAGAACCTCTCCTGGCACGACTTGAGGCTGTTTCCTCTAGTCCTGTCACTTGTCACGTGGGAGAAGAGTCCAACCCGCACCTCACTACAACCTCCTTTCAAGGAGGAGGAGGACTTCCGTCCAGGGATAAGTGTGTTTTTCTTGGAAAAGAACCTTTTTGGTCTGTGGTAAGGGGTAAAATTGGGTATATAAAAGAGATTTGTTTTCTCTTTCTCCAGAACCTCCAACTTGCTCCCCAGACCAGTTTACCTGTGCAACTGGAGAGATCGACTGTATCCCAATGGCATGGCGCTGTGACGGGTTCCCAGAGTGCGATGACCAGAGTGATGAGGATAGTTGCCCCATCTGCTCCGCATCCCAGTTCCAGTGCGAGAAGGGACAGTGTATCGACGCGCACTTGCGGTGTAACGGAGAAATTGACTGCCAAGATAAATCCGATGAAGCGGATTGCGATAGTAAGATTAATTTTCCTGAACTGATGGGTCTAACATAAGCATCCATTTGGGATTCTGGCTGTTCTGGGTATAGGTAGACGAACTGTAGTTTCAGGAGGGAAAAACAGCCTTACCTGTAAATCCGAGATACCCACTGATTCTGTTTTTCTTTCCCTCTTTCTTATTCTGTTGCTCAAATTAAACTTCTCTGTAGCTACAGAAATTGCTGACCGTGTAACTGCAGGTACGGGGTAGGCTGGGGAGGGCACCTCTGGTCCATATCCAGAAGGAAAACAGCAGAGAAACTGGCAGAACTTCCCACACGTGCGTTTCTCCTGCGTAATTACCACTTTGGCTTCCACTGTCCCTGTGGCGTCCACTTCACCTTTGGACAGTGGTCGCTGCGAGGTGCCCCAGGGAGGAAGGGATGGACTGTGGCTGCATTGGCTGTTCTGAGAGTTCACCTCTTGGGGAGCTGATGTTGTAGTGCTGGATGTACCTTTCTGTGAGAGGTCTGTGGAATGGGGCCCAAGGAACGCTTGCTGTGGCAGCTGCGTCGTGTGCAGTCAGCCCTGGGATCGGGGGCCCAGGGAGAAGCGTGGGTGGGCGCGTTTGCATCTCCTTTGGTTGATGGGAAAATTTGCATGTTCTGTGTCTAGTACCAAGGCACAGCTGAAGCAGACCAGGAGCTGGCAACACGGCTTCCAGTTGCTGTACAAAACTGCGGGAGCCGGTTCGGTAGCGTGGCTCTTGCCTGGGGAAGCGCCGGGACCCTTGGCTCTACCCTTTGCCACTGGGCCAGCAGCGTCGAGTTTTGTGGACGTTCCAGTGAGCAATTTTGTGGGTTTGCAATGTCTTCTGTAACTCTGATCCTGGACACCAGAACACCAGCACCTCCTTGGCAAGCGAGAGTAGGACCAGCCATGCCGCAGTTCCTGCCTTTCTTGTGGGAGGTGGCACTGCCTCATCGAGAGGCTCTGCTTTGTCCGCTGGGAGCCCACACTCCGTGTCCCGGTGCCGTTACCTCACACGGAGTCAGAGTGTGAAACGGTGGGCGCTGCTGAGCAGACAGAACGCCGGTGTTCCTGGCACTGTGCGAACTGTAGGTGCCTGCCTTGCCCCGCACAGCCCCTCTGAGCCGTACACAGGTTCGCCTTGCCGTTTGGTCTAGAGACGCTGAAGACACGTTTCCTCAGGGGGTTGAATGCTCTCTGGTTGTGTGCCTAGTCCTCTGCAAGCACTCGGGCCACCCGAGATGGGGCTTTTGTCCAGGATGCTGTCTGACACGTCCCTGGAAGGACTGTGAACATACTCAGTGCCCAGGGTTAGGCTGAGGGAGATGCCGCAAACACAGACCTCAGGAATCTTTAATCTTTATCTTAGGGGGAAAAAATGGTAGGCTTTTCTTATCCCTTAGCATGTGTCAGCCTGTAAGCCCCTGCCTCTGGGGAAGGGGAGGTGGCACAGAGTATGTTCTTGTTCTTTACGTGAGGTTTGTGACGGCGGTGAGGCTGCCTGGGCTGAAGAGAACGCTCCTGCTACACCTGGTGCAGCTGAGCAGTGGTTACCACTGCCTTCCCGGCGGTCTGAGTTCAACGCCTTGATCCCTCAGAAACCGCTTCTCCTGTCACCTGGTTGCCCAAGGTGTGCTTTCGGAGGGTTGAATGTGAAGCAGTAGCACAGGGGTTGCAGACTAGGACCAGAAGTGGCCAAAGAAATTCCCTGGATGCGTTCATGCTTCAAGAACTGTGGCCTCCATCATCTTGAATTTATCGTGGCACTGGCACTGCTAGCTGGTCCTCTCAGACACAGCGGAAGTCACAAGGTCAACAGTCTCTTGCTGTTGCAGCTGGACAATCGTGCCACTGAAGAAACTTCATCCTTGGTACAGCAGAGGTGCAGCACTCCAAGCGGGCCGCTGCTGAATGCAGGAGAAGCCAGGAGTCCAGCGAGGCAGGACAGCCACAGAAGGTACGGCACACAAGAAGGGACAGGATACTGAGACAGAAGTCTCGATGGAAGGCAAAATTGCAGCAGACAGTTGCAAGAATAAGAGGAGGGCTGGTCGTCATTGGCAAATAGGAAGGTGCACCCAGAACTTGGCCGTCCTCATAGCACAAGAACCTGCTGGGGGCTCTAGGTGCTTTGAGAGCCTTCTGTCAACACGCGTGTGTTGTGTGCACCGCAGGACCTTGTGGAGCTGCATCCAGCTTACTGGGAGCAGAACAGTCCAGTCAGGAGCTGAGGCATTTGGAGCTTCTAGCTTAGTTTTTTCCTCCATAGATACTTCAGTTCTCTGGCATGAGAACTGCAAAGTGGACCATAGCAAAGCAGGTTCGGCTGCTCAGGAGGGGCCCTTCACAACACCACCGGGGCTGTGATGCAAACCATGAACGTGGATCTGCTCCTCTGGGAGAAAAGAACGTTTCTTCTTTTTGCACTGAATAACCAGTACTGTGAACCTTGGGGGGTGCTGGTTACCTGCCCTCGTAAGGTGGTCTCTTCTCTGAGCGTCATTGTGGTTCAGACCCGGCTGGCGACTCAGCGCCACGCAGTCACGCCATCCCTCCGTTTGGAGGAAATACAGCAAACTGCTCCAGGGTGAAGGGAGGGCTCACTCGCCGCTCACGGTCATGGGCGAAAGACAGACTAGATAGGGGAAACGAAATCAGTTCAGTTCAAACAACAAAACCGCAACAAAATCGCCAATTAAATTAGAATAGGACAGAAGAAGGACAACAAGGTCTTAAATACATCTTCCCCCCACCCCTCCCTTCTTCCCGGGCGCAGCTTTACTCCCTCCCTCTGCCCCAGCCTTGGTGCTGGAGGTGGGGAACACGGGACGGGGGGTGCAGTCAGTCTCTCCAGGTTGCTCCTGCCGCTTGCTCTGCTTCGTGGGAGACACTCCTCGCCGTTCCTTAAGGCCACGTGGCATCCCCCCAACAGGAGACAGTACTCCGTGAGTTTCTCCAGCTCACATAGGTGACTTCCCCCAGTATCGGTTCTCCGAACCGACCCAGCGCCAGCCCTCCTCAAAGTCACGGCCTCTTTGAGGATCAGTCGCCAGCTGCAGGATGGGCCTCTCCATGTCCCTCTGCTCCATCATGGGCTTCTCCACGTCCCTCTGCTCCATCACGGGCCTCTCCACGACTGCTAGCTGACTTTCTCTTCCCTGATGATCTCCGAGGACTGCAGGGTTCAGCCTGCCGAAGTCTCCACGGGCCCAAGGGAGGTGGCTGTACCGGCGTGTCTCCTCAACCTTCTCCTCGGTTCCCTGGGTGACTGCATGGTGGGTTACCACATAGTTGCTTCCCTTTCTGCCCTCCCCCTCCAAATCGATCAAGCCTCCAGAAAACAGAAGGCCTTCCTAAAGACATTTCCCCCCTTAAATCGGTTTATTCTCAGAGGTGCCAGTTGGCGCAGCCTTGGCCAGAGGCGGGGCCGAATTGGAGCCAGGGAAGCTCTTTCCACAAACCCTCTTACAGGGACCACGCTAGGAGCCCCACCAAAACTGCACCAAATCCCGATCCACCGTCATTCCGTACACTTTGATTTGAGGGGAATGCCAAAGTGAACTACCGAGCCCTTTTTGCTGCAAGAGAGGCCTCTGGGTCTAGCGGAGGAGTTCAGCAGCTCCTCAGCGAGGCTGTGTCACACAGGGCTGCGGCAGAAAGCACAGGCTGAGCCGGGTTTCCTAACACGCCGAGTTCCTGCGCTTGGTACCGTGGCAGCTACAGCTCACTTGGTTAGTTCTTGTAAAAGATCCTTGCTGATTTGATCCCCGCTTTGCCCCAACGGGATGATGTGACAAAGGATGGGGAGTTCCTGGGATCAGAATTTTATTTTAACTCTGCCAAGCTGGACGCAGAACACCAAGGAGGAAGAATCAGAGAACCGCAGACTTTTACCCGCAGCAGCAGAGCGGGTGTTCTGGTGCCTCCCTGGTCGGAATACAGAAGGCCCCGTGGCTTTGGGGATCGCTTCTCTTGCTTTTCTTGAGGTGCTCCCATGCAAGTGGTACTTAACCTCTTCTTTCTTTCTGTCTGTGCAGCAATTTGTCTACCCAATCAGTTCCGATGTGCCGGCGGCCAGTGCATCCTCCTGAAGCAGCAGTGTGACTCCTTTCCGGATTGCATGGACGGTTCAGATGAGCTGATGTGTGGTGAGATGGCCTTCCTTCCCATTCCAGTGCTGTGCCCGGGCGTCACAGCCCGCGTCCCCAGGCAGAGCCCCGGGCTTTGCACAGGAACGTTGCTTCAGGGAAGCCCAGTGAACTCTGGCCAAAGATTCTCATAGTTGTAGTTGGCTGCTGAACGTAGTCAAGCTCTTCCCTTGCTCTGTGTGCGTGACGTGCGGGAGCTGGCAGCACAGAGTGGCAAGTCTGTGCCGCTCTTCTTCCGGGTGAGGCAGGAACAGCAGCGGTGAAGGTAAATTAAAAGCCCCATGTTTCTTCAGGCTAGTCCTGAGATGCCGTATGGGACCCACACTGCCCTGTTCAGATGGGTCTTCAGATCTCTGCCCTCAGATCTATGCAGGAGGGACCTGACGCTGCTGTGCTCTGTGCCTCGGAACTTTCAGAGCTGCTGCTAAGCTCGTGGTGGCTTTTAAAAATGCGCAGCCCCATCCACTGCAACGACAGGGAGAGGCTGGAGGAACTAGCCTGCAGTGAGCAAGTGCCCACGAGAGCCCACAAGCTGGTCTCTTAAAGTGCACACAGGAAAAGAGTATAAGGAGGGACCTTGATTCTTCTGGGCAATTCTCACAGTGGGAGGTATGTGCAGGTTACAGACACACCGATGGCAGGTGCTGGCAGTCCTCGGTTATTTTACCATCTGAAGTGGGCAGTAAAATCCACTTACTTGTGCTGCACTTGCAGTTTCCCTCGTCTTACACCATGTGGGTGACCAGTGCATGACGTTTTCAGGCAGTGGATCAGATAACGGGAGCATTTCGTAGCTCACAAGTGGTTTAGCCAACCAGCTGGAACGTGCATGTGGCACTGTAGGACCAAAGCAAACAGACGTGGGTAATTCATTCTGAACTAATACCTCGTGTTGGGTTCATGTAGGAGAATGCTGCACTTCGCTTCATGATGCTGCCTCTAGGAGCTTGGCTAATAGCAAGGAATTAATATCTGAGAGTCTTGTTGGGTTTGGAAGCACCCGTTGTCAGAAGCTGCGCCATGCTGGGGTGAGAGAAGGGCTCACCAGGTCTGGTCAGGGTGTCCTTGTTCCTTCCTCCCACCCTCCTGGAGGGCACAGCGAGGAGAAACGTCCTTCACGGGCAGGAGTGGTAAAACGAGCCCGAGTGCAGCTTTCCTGCTGGGATTTGCAGACTGAACGTGCCTCTCGTGCTTCTCCCACAACTTCCATTTATGCCTCAGCTCTCCCCCAGTTCCCCCAGTTCCCTCCATAATGTAAAGCCACTTCTTCCTTTTTTACTTCAGTTTAGTTTCTTTGTGCACTTGGCACACTCCTGTGCTGCCAAGTTCCTGCAGCTGTTCCCTGCTGGCACTTGGGTCCAGTCCTGCAGTTAGGTCTGAGCTGATTCAAGCGCCTTCATGTAGACATAAGAGTGTCTCCTCTGGACTCTTCATGGGCCAGAGCGTTCTGTGGTTTCTGGCTCGGCTGAGGGGATGAACATGATTGCTGCTTCCTAGATAAGGGTCTTGCATTCAAACGCAGCCAGGTTAAACCAAAACGGGAACTGGGTGTTTTAATCTGGGAGCTGCACTGATGCCGGCGCTGCTTGTTTCTGGTCTCTCGTCTGAACTAATCTGACTATTTAAGGTCAGGGCCTGAGCTGACATAAAAGCTGTCGCGCACTAGGAAGTGTGAAAAGTGGACCAAGAATTTAAGACAGAAGTGGATTCTTCAAGCTGAGCTGTTCGGAGTTTATTGGTAGATCTTCGCGTTCCCTTTTTCTTCCTCCTCAAATTTTAGTTGTTTTTCATTCCCTTCCGCTGAAGGGAAACCAGAAACCACTGGAGGAGGATTTTATGAAGTGAAGGGTTGAATCTTACATGAGCCATTTCCCTCCTTACAGCGTCACTAAGCGGTGAAGGGGTCTGTCTGCAGTCCGATCTGAACTAAGCTTTGGCCAAGTCTTTTTTTTTTTTTCACTTTATGAATATATATATTTGTTTATGTAAAAAAAAATCATAAATGTGATGTGATTCATGTGGACGAAATCATTTTCAATGCAGATTGTCACATATGTGACAAATAGAGGTGTGAGGTTTATTTGGCAAGAATTTTGAATGTGTGACCCATCATCAGAGTGTGGCAGCTCCAGGACAGCAACATACGTATTGCCCCACGTTCAAGGACCTCCTTTACTTTCTTCTCTTCTCTTTCAGAAAAATCAAAGCCGGCCCCGGATGAATCGCAGCCACACAGCAGTGCCATCGGTCCTGTCATCGGTATCATCCTGTCACTTTTTGTCATGGGAGGAATGTACTTTGTCTGCCAGCGAGTGGTGTGTCAGCGCTACACCGGGCCCAATAGTCCTTTTCCGCACGAGTACGTCAGCGGCACCCCTCACGTCCCTCTGAATTTCATTGCTCCAGGAAGTTCGCAACACGGCACTTTCACTGGTAAGGACGGTAAGGACCTGGCAGCTCATCGGTACCGTTCTGTGCTCTGGGCTTGGAGTTTTGCAGGTTCCTAAGAGTGCTAAATGTGGAGCTTTCAAAGAGCAGGAGCGGGGTGATGGTCTGCTCATGGTTCTGGTGTGAACCTGTCCTTCGGAGCAGATGCGCAGAAGCTATTGGATGCATTTCATTAGGCATCTGGCCGGGTTTTCAGATGCTGTTTCTGAGCTAGGCTGCAGCTGCACTGGGGTCGATAGAAAAGTGCCAGTGTTTTGCCGGTGAAAACATCCCCTCTAGAACAGCTTGTCCTGGTGTGTGGAGTGCGCCTGGGTTCTGCTCACCTGAGGCCTGCAGGACACTGGGGAGAGAGTGAACCACCTGCAGCACTGGAACCAGGAACGTGGGTGCCACCCCACGCTCCCGCAAGGGCTCTGCTGAGCTGTCCTTTGGGTCTGGTACTCAGATGTCCTTGTGTCTGTCCTGTCCATCAGAGGTCCTTACACAGTCCTGTCCTGTCTCTCAGGCTGGGTATGTTATTCCTCAGAGGAAAGAAGCAGAAAGAAGTGAAGCCACTCGGTTTACTACAACACAAAACCTCCCTCCCCAAGTTACAACAGCGAGCGAGGGAGAACCCGAGCAGTCGGGGTGTGGTTTTGCAGTCTGGCTGCTCACCGCCTGCAGGGTGGGGAATACAACCCCTTAGGTTTAGCCCCTCTCTGAGACAGCTTTCCTGTGTCCTCTGGACAAAGCATTGGACCTGTGTCCCTCCTTGGAAAAACAGCGGAGCTTCTCCACCTCAGAAAGGTCTCAAATCATCTGCTCAGAGAAGCGCTTGCAGCTCCAGCGCTGAGGTCGAAGGAGGACTCGCAGTACACGTAAAAGCTCAGGACATTCAGCTGTGAGAAGAACCCAGAAACCTCACAGACGTCCAAGTAAACACTTAAATGATGTACCTCAGGTTATTTTACAAATGGAAAATATACTTGTCGTTGAGGAAATTGCAAATTCTTAGCTACCGAGAAGAAAGGATATCTCTTTACACTGTTCAGGAGGCTGGACAGTAGATGTTCCCCTGCAGAACTGCCAGACGGGGTCAGGATACAAGCAATCCCTGTTCCGGAGTGCTTCGAGTCTGCTCTTCATGTCAGCTGAAAATCAGATAGACGATAAACTTAAAGACAGATGAAAAGATGTGGCGCTTCTTCATATTAAACAAGTTTCTGAGATGTGCTAATTGTTTTTCTTCTAGCCCTGGCTTTGAAGGTAGCCAGGTACAGCCTGGGTTTAGCCCTTCTCGCACTCCAGTGACTGTGGTCAGCTGTTCCTGCCTGCGTTACGGTTTTGTGGTAGGAAGTAAGATCTGAGGATGAAATCATTGCAGGTGAAGTTTCTGCGGTAGCGTTTTAACTGTGACTTCACACTAAAGCCCTCTAATTAAAACAAGTATGAGTGGTTTTCGCCTCCGCCTCTGCAGGCGCTAAGCTAAGCTGCCGCTCTCAACGTGGTTGTTCTAGAGAAAAGACCTGGTTCCTGCAACCACGGCACTTCCAGGGCAGAGACACGGTCAGCAGCGACGGCCACAACTAGAGCCGCGCTGTGTGTCAGAAGTATTCCCTGCCTCTGAAAATATCCCGAAAGCTTCTCAGGCTCAGCTCTGCCGTCAACACTGAGCAGTCTGAGGGGAAGAATCTGAAAACGGATTGTCTGACTAAAGTGTCTGCTGGAGGAGAGCAGGCCGGAGGACGCTCACGTCCCCTTTCCCTGCCGCTTCTCCCTCTGCTCGTTTTCTGTTAAAGCAGTGATATTTTTTCAGTAAAAATAATTCTTTTTTGTTGTTGTTCATGTACTCGAAGTTGAGTTTCTTTGAATGGAAATTAAACCTTTGGAGGGCTCCGGCTTGTTTTTCCTGGGCAGTGTGTAATGCATTTTTTGCAAATGCCTGAGTTTGTTTAATTGGAAAATTTCTTGCTTAATGATTTGGGTGAAGAGTGTGGATCAGCAGTTCTGGAGATCCCTTTCTCAGCAGCGTGTGGGGGCAGGTTGTGAGGAGTCCAGCGCTGCAGTGAGACAACAGGTGGTCTGGGGGTGCGATATTTCTTGTACAAAATCTGTTTTTCCTGAAGTTTTTGCATAAAACACCGTTCCCAAAGTGACAGCCAGTAGCGTTGCGGGGCTTTGCCAAGCTGTGGATTTGTTTTCTGTTTTACCTAACCTCGTTTTCCGCTGTCTCTCTGCAGGCATCTCTTGTGGAAAGTCCATGATTAGCTCCATGAGTCTCATGGGAGGAAGCAGCGGTGCCCCCTTATACGACAGAAACCACGTTACTGGAGCCTCTTCGAGCAGCTCATCCAGCACTAAAGCCACTTTCTACCCACAGGTATGTCTTGCCAAAGCACCCGTGAGTTAGGTGTCTCCAGAAGGAAGGCGAGTATTTGTGCTACTACATAGGATGTTCATAGCAGTTGTTCTGGGGTGTTGCTGTTTGTGACGCACAGGCCCGGTCCGACACCCACTGAACTTCACAGAAGGGCATTGCTGGAGGCCATCGGGGTTACACGGTGCTCTGTGGCGTCTAAAATGTTGTATTATTAGAGTGATACTCAGCTGGGTTGTTCCTGGGCACTTCTGTCCTGCTGTGGTGACTCCCGGGGAGGTGTCACCTCCTTTGCTCTCTGTGAGCTCTGCTGTCAGTGGCCCAGTGACGTTTTGCGCTGCGTAGTGCTGCAGGCACACGTGGAGGAGAGATAAGCACGACACGACAGGGCTGGAGTGCAGGCGCCTAACCAATCAGCTTGATTTGCTGTTAGATAAGGTGCCGGTTGCTGGTTCAGAAAACCAAGTGTGTGCGCTGGGAGAAACCACTGGTACCAGCAGAGGTTACTTTGCTTGGGGTTTTCTAGGTGTAATTTAGCTCCATTTCTGGCTTTTAACTGTTGGAAGTGCCAGAGTCGTAGTCCCCATATCCAAGTTTCATGAATTCCGAGATGTGGGATACAATGGAAATGATTCTCTGAGAATACGTGGGGGAGCCACCCGAAGGTTACTGTTTGCCAGCAGTTCGCCGTGACGGTGGTTTTGCCTCCCGTGCTCTGCTGTTCACAGCAGCCGGCAGGGCCAGCCTGCTCCCCGCTGAGCGGGTTTCCCGCGGTGTTTCGTCAGGAGCCCACACGCTGCCTGGGCTACGTGCGTCTGCTTTTACACGGGGACTGTAACGCTGTGACTGGGCTCTTCGACGGACAGTGTTTGACCAAACGTGCTCACTCTCCCCTTTAAGAAGGACAAAGATGGAAAAAAGGCTTACGAGCTTCTCTGTTGGTAAGGTAAAACGAGTTGCTCCTTTCTCCCATGGCCGCCTCAGGGAGGCCGTCAGGAAGCTGGCGGCAGGAGTGTGGAGCTCAGCTGCCCTCCTGACATAGCTTGTCTCGTGCCTCACCACACTGAAACGGATGAATGGAAAAGAATTGGCTGAATTTATAGAAAAATCCCTTACTTACATAAATCTTGAAGAAGCCCAAGAGCTGATCTTCCTGTGCTGTTCTATGGGATCTGTGCCGGCCAGATCAACTCCCGCTGGACTTCCAGCCTCAGCTCATCTTACTGGTACTGGGAATTCTTCTTCCACACTTCCCACACCAGGCTGTCAGCCAGGGCCTGCAGCCGTGAGATCGGCCTTTCCTTCAGGAAGGGCGTCCTGGATTCTTAGAAGGAAGCTGTTGCAAGACCTTTGTAACATTCAAGCTACTGCTTGATCCGAGTATTACCTGGTAGCTAATTAGCCAGCGTTAGGTTAATAGTAAAAAGGAGAGACGTGAGCATCTAGATGTCTTGGCTTTTTTGTTTTGTTTTGCTTTGCTTTGCTTTGTTTTGTTGAATAACATCTTAGCGGTCCTGAGATGGTCCAATGAATAGAGACTGGGAAAGAATCAATGTCGGTGGAGTGTCACCGGTTTAGATTCCTGAGAACCCGGCCACAGGCATCCTGGCTGGCCCTGCTGTATTTAACGTGAACATCAAGTGGTGTCGATGCAGCTCAGGGCGCTAGTAGGAGACAGCCTGAAAGTAGCGTGCGGCGCTCCTCCAAGGAGGAGGATTTCTGGAAGATGCTCTTGGGGCAATTACTCATCGTCCCCCAGAGATGGCAGTGGGTTGCATTCAAGCTGAGCTCCCTCCACATGCTTCCGGATTCAGGGCTAGTAACAATGAGCTCGACTCGATGGCCAGGGATCATTTTGCTACACGCTGCACAGTGAGGACCAAAACAACGGTCTCCCCTCTGGTGATTTTACAGTATTGCGAGAGAGGAGCAGAGGAAGGATGCGGCCGTGGTCCCTGTGGCAGGCCGTGGCTTGGCAGAGTGCCCGGGACGGCCGTGTACAAGATGCTCACGTCGGTAGCAGAGCTACCATCAGCAGCAGCGCTGGAATTTCCCGTGTTGGGAGAACCAAGCACGCGCCTTGGTTCTAGGCCAGTGTCCCGCTGGCTGTCTCGGGGGTTCTGCTTCCTGCTAGGGGAAGAGTCCTAGAGGGTTCTGAAGCTTAATAAACTGCTCTGGTAGCGTGAGGCTTAACCAGCAGCCGTGTCTGTGCACAGCCAGGCGAGGGCAGGCTCTCACTGTTCGGGAGCTCGTCGTCTCTTTGCATTGTGAACTGCGCCAAAGCGTGTTCACAGAACGGCACTGTGGTTACACGTGTGTTTACACCTGTGTTCACACCTGTGTTCACACCTGTGTTCACACCTGTGTTCACAGAATGGCACTGTGTTTACACATGTGTTTACACATGTGTTTACACCTGTGTTTACACCTGTGTTTACACATTGGCACTGTGTTTACACGTGTTTACACGTGTGTTCACAGAATGGCACCGTGTTTACACCTGTGTTTACACGTGTGTTCACAGAACGGCACTGTGTTTACACATGTGTTCACACGTGTGTTCACAGAACGGCACTGTGTTTACACCTGTGTTTACACA
Organism: Buceros rhinoceros silvestris; assembly: GCF_000710305.1. Taxonomy (NCBI): domain Eukaryota; kingdom Metazoa; phylum Chordata; class Aves; order Bucerotiformes; family Bucerotidae; genus Buceros; species Buceros rhinoceros. Next base: position 13,016 of record NW_010413335.1, on the reverse strand, counting down.
TGTGTTTACACCTGTGTTTACACCTGTGTTTACATTGGCACTGTGTTTACATGTGAGTTCACAGAATGGCACTGTGTTTACACATGTGTTTACACATTGGCACTGTGTTTACACGTGTGTTTACACATTGGCACTGTGTTTACACGTGTGTTTACACACTGGCACCGAGAGGGAAGCGTTCAGGGAGGGATGGAGTTCTCTTAGTTGCGGTAAAGGACCTCGGCCTCCTGCCCCTGCTGTTGGCTGGGGGTGTGTTTAGGGGCTGGGAATGGAACAGACCTTATTCCCCGTTAGCACCTGCTGAGGATGATGCCAGTCCTTATGTCCAAGGAAGTGCACTGAGGTTCAGCAAAACCGGGTCTAATTTCCAGCTTTACCCCAGTCTTCCGGCATGGTAACGGATGTGGAAAGGAAGAGAACTCCCTGTACTGTGAGAACTTTGAAGATGTGCAGCGTACCTAAGCCCAGAGTAAAGTCTCACAATGAACTTCCTGACCTTTAAAAATGCATTAACCCACCCAAGCACAAGGAGAGGAAACTAAAATGAGGATGAGTGATAGGGTGAAGCCATAAATAACATTTTCAAAATAAGCAGAGTTGTATAAATCACCCAGTTGTACAAGTAACTTCCATGCTGCTTTTTCCTGTTCTTCCTAGATTCTGAACCCACCTCCTTCCCCAGCCACCGACCGCTCCCTCTACAATGCGGAGATGTTTTATTCCTCAAACATTCCTTCAACAACGAGATCTTACAGGTACAGCTCAGATAACAGTTTTGATACATCCTCCATTGATCTGTCCTTCTGTTTAGGATCTCTAAACAAAATGTTCTTGTTCAGACCTTACCTTGTTTAAAAAAAGCCTTTCCCTCTCTTAATAAAGGACCATGGGAGAGGAGATCAGGCCAGTTGTGATGTTAACCGTTGGCTTTGGGTTCTTGGTTTGACACGCCAGGGTCTAGCGCCTTCCAGTGCGGTGCTGCTGAGTAACTGTGCAGTCCACGTGGGTTATATTGCCATGCCAGAGAGCATGGAGCATCCCCTGGAGAGGAGGTGGATGTTTTCTGTTCAGTTCCTCAAGCTTGTATTAAAACTCTGTGACGAGTCAACGTATTTGTTCGTGACTGGGCTGAGTGGCCGTGGTGGTCTGCTCTGGCTGGTCGGGGGCTGGAAGGATGCGCCGCTGGAAACACAGTTCAGGTCCTTCCCGTGGGGTTCCTGTGACCACCTGAATTAAGGCTCCTGTAGAATTAACGAGCAGGGGGGCGCAGAGCTGTTCGTTGGCAGTCTCTTCCTTCCGTTGTCTTTCTTTTGTCCCCGGTCGCGACTAATGCCTGTGCTCTTGCTCTTTGTCGCTGTTTTGCAGGCCGTACCTGATACGAGGGATAGCGCCACCCACAACCCCGTGCAGCACCGATGTTTGCGACAGTGACTACACTACCAGTCGGTGGAAGGCCAACAAATACTATATAGATTTAAATTCAGACTCAGACCCTTATCCCCCTCCACCCACGCCTCGCAGTCAGTACATGTCGGCAGAAGAAAGTTGCCCTCCGTCTCCTGCCACGGAACGAAGCTATTTTCACCTCTACCCCCCTCCACCCTCTCCTTGTACAGACTCCTCATGACCTCAACAGAAGGAACTTTTCCTGTAAATATTTTAAAATATGAACAGATTTAAAATATATATTTTATGATTTAAAAATAAATTGGGGTGGGAATTAAAAGAAAGAAATGTGAATACAAATGGGTGGGAGGGTTGGGGCTGTGAGAAATTGTACAGAGGAAGAATATTTATAAAATTGATTTTTTTAACTTAATTTCCATTCTTTTGTGCCATATTTGCCTTTTTGAAGTCATGAAAGTGACTCAATCTCCAAAGGATTTGGGGAGGGAATGTTGAGCCTTCTTGCATTTTTAAGTCACTTTTTTACACGCAAAGTGTATGTAATTTTTTTATTAATGGGAGAAAAGAAAGCGAAGTGGCTTGTGGGAGGAGAGGTCTAAAGAAAGTTGTAATTATTCACAGAGAAGAAAAACGTTTAAACAGAATTGTCGGCATTGCATCCCTTCACCACCACTGGGAGAGAACGTGCAAAGGTCAGAACCCTGAGATGCTCCTGCTTGCGAGAGAGCTGGATGCTTCCCGGCAGAGCTGGTCTGCTGAGCCCGGGGATTCCAGCCGCCCTCTCCATCTGCTTGGCACTGAACGGGGAGAGCACTTCTTGCGGCCAAACCTCCAGCTTACCGAGGCGCAAAGGCACCGTGCCCTGCCTCGCCTGCTGGCAGTGCCGCTCTGCACGGGGCCAGCTCTGGAGCTGAGTCAAGCTAAGGGAGAGAACCAGCCCTGGAGCAGGCGGTTTAGCGCCAGTCGGTTCCCCACTGGCGGGGGGGGGCGGGGGCCGCTGGATCGGGCCTTGGGGGGCCAGCTCTGGAGCTGAGTCAAGCTAAGGGAGAGAACCAGCCCTGGAGCAGGCGGTTTAGCGCCAGTCGGTTCCCCACTGGCGGGAGGTGGCGGGAGCAGTTGTATCGGCCTGTGCTCGAGAGCAGGGGGCGAGTTTACAGAGGGGTTTGAGCTCAGAGGAATGCCTGGCAGAGCGCAGGTTTGGTCAGACTCACTCTTTTAATTGTGATGAAACCAAGCTGCCTCCTCCTCCCTTGCGAGGCTTTGTTGACTGTCTGGGAAGCAGCCGTAGTAGTCAGCTGCTTCTCCAAGAGCAGCGCTGGTTCTCTTTTTCCCAGAAGTCCGGTAAGTCACTGGGCCGGGTCTCTGAGATGTTCCACCCTTTTGATTTCCTCAGGGAATTCCTTCATCTCTAACGCTCGTTTTCCAAGGTGGAATGATGTGGTCATTGTGCTCATTGAAATGAGGACAGTTGTCCTTTAATCAGCGTTTGTAGAACATGGGATCTGCGTCGCTCGGAACGGAGACGGCTGCCAGTCAAACAGTTTAGTCATGGCTTGTAAAAATCTGCCACAAAATTAGTTCAGGTTTAGAAATAGGCAGAAAAAGCACAGGGGAGGAAGGAGAGGAGACGAACACTTCTTTCTAGTCGTGTTGAAATGAACAGATCGACTCCCAGCCCAGCTGCTGCAAGCCCCTTGGGTTACAGCGTGATCAGCGCCGTGCTTGTGTTCCCCGCTCGTCCCTGGGAGAACCGGGGGAGGATCAGTCCCTGTCGAAACGCAGGAGGTAAATCTGGGCTTTGATTGCTCTCTTGCTGTCGCAGAAGGGATTGGGTGTTGTGCGCCATTGCCCCCGTCTGGCTAGCGGGGCTGTGCCTCCTCCCGGCGTCCTTGAAAATGGGCTCTATCCCAGCCAGGCCCAGCACAGCGTGACAGGACAAGCACATGGAGACGCCCGG
>NW_010413335.1:6839-9603 GCF_000710305.1 Buceros rhinoceros silvestris | reverse complement strand
CACGGCAGCAGGACCCAGTCGCTGCAGCAGCCGTGGCACGACCGCCATCCCCTCGTGATTTATTCCATCGCTGTGGTCACGAGACATTTGCAGCCCGGGGGGAGAAGCTGGAGGGTCTGGACTGGTGGTGCTGTGCACAGCCCGGACAGGCCCTGCGTGATCCCATTGCGTTAGAAAAGTGGGACCACATTCCCCTGCAAGCTTTGTAGGATTTCAGATGGTGGGAGCAGGCCCCGCTCTTCTTTCGCACCTGAGAAGACGCTCAAGGTCTGCTCCTCTCGTAGTGCCCCGACCCAGCGGCTGGTTGCTGGGAGGGGTTTGATGATGTGTCCCACACACGGAGCACAGGTTTCTGGATGACACCCCTGTCGTTCCTGCTCCTCCAGCGCCGGAATCCCAGACGGTGCACACAGAATCACAGAGGCGGAGGCTGGACGGGACCTAAAGGGTCCCGACGGGTTCTGCCAGAGCGTGGGTGCCCCGTGGCTGTGCTGAGGGAAGGCCTGATCGCAACCCCTGCAGCTCTCTGCAGCTCCTTCCGTGCTTCATGCCAGCCCCAAAGCAACTAGGAGTGAAGTGCTGCTAAACAGAGCAGCGTCGAAGCTACTTATGTTACAGACCCTAAAAATACGGTTAAGCATGAGCGTGGTGGTTGACTTGGCTGGACACCACGTGCCCGCCGAGCCGCTCTATCGCTCCCCTCCTCAGCAGCACGGGGGCAGAGAAAATAAGATGGAAAGAAATTGTGGTTTGAGCTAAAGGCAGTTTAATGAAGCAAAAGCAAAGGTCGCGGGCAGAAGCAAAGGAAAACCTACTCCCTCTACTGATCTCTTACATGACAGGCTACAGAATGTCACCTCTGCAGAGAAAATACGACAGGATAATCCCATCTGGTTGTAGTTCTGAAGAACTAGAGTTCGACAGATTCCTAAAACCAAAAGTGGTTGACGTAAGAATGTGGGAGAGAACATGCCACCCCAATTAAAAAAAGAAAAAAATCACTCATCCAGCTTCAGAAGAAGTAATTCAAAGTACCTCAAAGATCCTCTACTCCCATCAGCAGGCGATGTCAGGCCCCTGCCCGGGGAGCAGGGCTTCAGTGCTCATACAGTTGCTCCCCAAGACAGACATTTAGCATCACCAGCAAGAAGCAACCAGGAATCACTGGCATGTCTCTCTGCTCCTCTCACCAACCACAGGGTAAGCGCCGACACTCGGAGCTGCTTTAGTGTGCACTGCGCGGTCTGACTGCAGGTGGAAATGCTTTCCCTCGGGCAGACTGCTCTGCCTGTCTGCCTGTCTCTAACAGGACACACACCCGTGCCCAGCCTGCCCACGGGCAGCCTGGTCCCTGCCCTGCAGCAGCCCCCCTTTTGCTGTGCACTTCTAACAGAAAGACACCCAGCAATGGTGTGTCTCTTGACTAGTGCTTGGTGTTTGAACCGCCCTGACAACCGATCCTTGGTGCTGAAAAGAGTTATCTGTCCAGACGTACAGATACACATTCACTTCCCTGTCCCCCACTTCTGTACTGACCCTTTTTTGAGCTTTGCTCACACCACAGGCTTAAATGGCTGTGCCAAGCCAGGGCCTGAGGGGACAAGTCCTGGGGGGGTCCTGTGGGGACCCAAGGCTGCTGCAGGAGTTGGCAGAGCTGGAGGGAGCCGGACTCAGGGCTGGGTGTTTGCAAATAGTCTGTCCAAGCAAAGCCTGCTCTGGACTGTGCTCTTTACCATGCAGTTGCATAAGCCCAGAGTTTATTTATTTCACCAGAAATAACATCAAGTCTGTGGAGCTGCTTTGCTCTTCCTGTCCAGAGGGCAGAGGTTTGTTTTGAGTAGCCTTTCTTCTGCTAATTAATTAAATAATTGGAGGCTTCCTCCTTCTTGCATAGGAAATCAGAAGTTTGAAATGTTGAGTTCAGACCTCATGCCTGAACATGAGGCATATGGGGATGCAGCATCCAACTCATGACCTAAATTGGAACACGTAAGTAATTAGAGTCCGGTGTCTTCTCCTGTCCCCTGTTGTTATTTCCTTCTGTACATTGTGTGGGCTTTCACCACCAAACCTCACCAAAGGTCTCGAAAACAACAGTGCGTCAGCACGAGCACATTCCAACGGCAGGACGGGTATGTCCGCGCTCTGTCCCAGACACTGAGGTGCCTGAGCACCTTTATTGGGGCTGCTGCAGGGCAAAGCCTTCCCTTCCCCTGCCACCGACCATCGCTAGCAAGAGGAGGCAGCACTGCGCAGCCACAAGGGACCTTTTCAGTGGCAGCTTGAAGTTGTGATGAAAAATTATCAAAAAGGCATCTCGGCTGCATTCTGTCTTTCCCAGTCCCTGTGCATTCCCCATCCCACCCCGTCAGAACACTTACATTCGCGGTCCCAACATGCCACCTGCTGTTTGTCAGAAGGGAGACCTCGTACAGCCAAAGCCAGCGCATCAATTAACCAAACCAGATCCGTGTTTGCATTGCAAAACCAGCCCAAAGGCCCCGGGTACCACAGGTTAGAGCCTGCTCTCCGCCACCGTGTGCTGATGGCTGTCAGAATCACCCTGCAAGAATCACTCCTGACCTCAAATCTGCAAATGTCACGGCCAGAGCCTGGACCACCTTCCAGGCTGCCAGCACCCTGCCCGGAGCCAAGCCGTGGGACCGGCACTGCCTGGAAAAGCTGTCAGGCAGCAACAGCCCCCTGCCGCCTCCTGCTGCGGGGCGCTGAGCCGGGGCAGGGCAGCGGCTGGCAGGGGCCGCGC
>NW_010413335.1:6076-6694 GCF_000710305.1 Buceros rhinoceros silvestris | reverse complement strand
GTGCAAACTGGGGGGGAAGTGGCTTGCAAGGCAACACACCAGTGCTGCTTCCTAAGAGCAGCGATGGCAGAGGAGGCCTCTGGGAGGAAGCAGTGCCTCTGTAAAGGGGAAAACCCTGAATGGAGACACTTTGTCCCACGCTCTCGCTGTTGGTCAGCCCTGCAGCAGTCAGGCAGCTGGACTAGATGGAGGGTTCCATCCAACTGAACTGTTCTCTTCTATTTGTGAGAAGCAGGATGAGTATTCGAGTTTTACCTCACAGGTGCTGCTGCCCAGATTGCTGCTGAGCAAACAGCATCTCTGCTCCACCTGGGAAAGGCTGCACAAGAGGTGTGTGGGGAGGCTAAAGTCTCTCTCAGCGCTGGATCCAGGAACCTCCGCCCAGGCTGAGACTGTCTCAGGGCTTGTGGGCTTATCTGAACACAGCAAGGAGAGCCCTCCCCTCAGTCCCAGGCTGGCCCTCTCCTGCGCCCCACGACCCCTCCTAACAGGCAGCAGCCTTGGTGCTGGGAGGCCAGGGAGGGAGGGAGGGAGCAGGGAGGGAGGAAGGGACGGGACGCTCCCTGCGCTGCTCTCCCAGTGGAGGGTTGCGGGGAAGCCAGGTGTGCCCCAGGGTGC
>NW_010413335.1:0-5910 GCF_000710305.1 Buceros rhinoceros silvestris | reverse complement strand
CTGACCCTTCTGAACCGGGACTGGGAGGAACCGCTGGCTGCTGACAGGCTGCATCCAGATGCCCCAGGACCCTGGTCCAGGCCTCCTGGCAGGGTCACCAGCGTGTGAGGAGGCAGGGAAGATGACCTGGGACTTTCCCGGTGGTACCTGGGCTCAGTCAGCTTTGGGGATGCTACTGGGGTGACCTTCTGTGGCACAGAGACAGAACTGCAACCCTCTTTGCTGTAGGGGCTGCGGCGGAGAGCTGCCCCAGTCCTAAAGCCGTCCTCAGCCAGAGCTGGGAAGGGCTGGGAGCCAGCAGATGCTCTGCAGAGAGGGAGGGAGGGAAGAAGGGGTTAAAGGACAGAGGGAGGGTCGGGCTACAGTTAGCAGATGTCCAGGGCTGAAAAGTAGGTCACCTATTTCTGCCTGGGGGCGGGATTTGAAAATCGACACTACATCAATGCACAAACAAAGCCAAGTAATACAGCAAGGAATAAAACGGAGCCCTGGAAGCCGGAGAGAAATCCTCCAAGTACGCATGGCTCCTCCGAGACACCATGCACAGCTAGCCACTGAGACTGTCGCATTAAAAACCTGTATTTTTACCTGCACATACACATGTACAGTCACGTAAGAGGAGAGGCTAATAAAAAAAATTAGTGAAATCAAAAGAACCTTGAAAACCTACACACCCAAGAAAAGCAGGAATTCTTTTATTACCCATGTGCGAGGCTTGGACAGACATCAGCTAGGTTTTTCTCTCATCAGCCTTAGGCCTAGGCGAAGCACTAACTCCTGCTGCTGTCTTTGTGAGCCCCTGGAAGACAGCCAGGGTTGTGCTCCTTGGTGTGCCTGCATCTCGCAACATAAAAAGGTTTAAATAGCATCACCCACAGGTCATAAGGTCTCTGCAAGGCATTTCCTAGCTCAGATGTTGGAATACACGAGCAGTTCACTGCAATCGCTTACACTTTTTAGGAGCCCAACCCCTTCCACTGGCACTCCTCGTGTTTTCATGCGTGTGCCATGCTCTGGGGGCCGCAGGTCAGGAGACCCAATGCAGGAGGGGCGGGACATGAGATACAGAATGGAAGTTGGGTTTCTCTGGCCAGGTCGGGGTAGAGTCATTCAGTAAGTATTTATAGTCTCTATTCTGAAGAAATAAATCTGTGGGAAATTCTGATAGACATAAAAGCAGCCTCCAGCACATGGTAATTGCTCCCAACAATGCATTTTCTCCAAAGGATGAGAGGTATTGGGCTCGCCGCAATACAAAAGAAAAAAACAGACTCTCGTTACTTTGTACAATTTGTTCAGAAAATAGAATATTTCTTGACTTCCACGGGTATTTTAAATGCAGCAGAAGACACATGGCGGGGTTTTTTATTTGTCTGGGGGTATCACAGGACAGCTGTCAGGCACTCCTCAGAGCTCTCTGGTGCAGGATGCTCCAAGCCCATTTTCAAAACTGTTACCGATTGATGTCCTCCTATTTCTTCCACACCAAAAGCCAAATTAACTCTTGGGAAAGAAGCTACTAGATGAAATCCTCAAGCACAAGAGATTAAATCAGCTACCTAAAGCCCAGCCTGAGGGGGGCAGGAGGGGGTGTTTCATATTTGCTACAAGTCAAGTCCTTAATGAGATCAGTTGAGTTTGGAGATACTTGCTCATGAAAATCTCAAGCAGGAGCTGGAGAACCTCTCTCTCATATTCTGGTGTCTGTCTGAATCCACCCCAAGGTTAACTCAAGCTCTCTTCAGCCGGGATATGGCCTCCTTTCTGTGCTGTGCCTCTTTCCTAACTTAAAAGGGGTTAAACAGCACTGCCCAAGTGGGTCACGAGGTCTCTGCAAGGCATGTCCTCTCTGCGGTGGGAACTACCTGCCCAGTTCACTGCAATCACTTACATTTTTCAGGAGCATAATCCCTTGCCCGGCACTCCTCGTGTTGGCACACACGTGCCGTGCTCTGGGGGCAGGAGGTCAGGAGAGAAAGAACGGAAGGGGGCTGAGAAAAAGAAAGCATCTTCATTTTCCTAGAAGTACCATGAAAGTGATTTCTCCACCTTGTTTTTCCGGTGTTCATTAGCCATCTTAGCTACCAACGGGCTGGCTGATCACAGCGGCACTTTCTGGCCTTCGAACCGGGAAACAGCTTCCAGCCCAGTGGAACAAGAGGGTAAAGCCAGAGTCTGGCTCTGTATTTCCAGGCTGCAGTACTTAAATGCGATACAAGTTTCCATCTTGACCAGTTTAGGGAATGACACACCCCTTTCCTGCGGTGGAATTGACGGGGAAGAAAGAGCAGGGGGAGGAAAGCTTAAAGCACACGAATTGCAACTGCTGCTCGTGACAGGCACCCGGCGAGGGTCTGTTCCCTCGCTGCAGAGGCTCGCCTGGCTGATGCAGCCTCTTTCTGTCACCTCTCTCAGTTCTGGGCTACCGTTTCATGGAAGCGTGAGCCCAGTAGGTACCAGGCACCTCTGTCCTAGCTCGTTGGGAAACAACGCGGTACGTGCACTTTGCATGCTTGGAAAGCACCTTCATGTTCCGAGGAGAAGGACCGTGAAGGTAATTTCTCTAACTTGTTTTTCCTCTGCGCTAGTTTAATCAGCTTAGCTATTAAAAGATATCATGGGGTTAGGACTATCATTAGCCCAGAGTGGTTACATGGTTACGACACTAATCAGCACCGCTGTTGAACTCAGTGCCACATTTTTTTAACAGGTAACTACATAACAAAACCAGCACCCACCACACCTAGAGAGAAGCGAAAGAAAAACGGACGCTCTCTCTCCCTGGATCTGTGTTCACTTACTTGTTCCGCAGCTTTCTTCCCTTTTTCTCTTCTGTGACATAGTATCTGTAGCCAAAGCATTTAATTGCTTGACAAGGGGTTAAGACACTGCTGTCTGAAACTGCAATCCTGCAATCCTCCTGCTCAGCTGCTCTGCCGGCTTTAAGGTATCAGAAATCCCCAGGAGGGCTCCGAGAGGGCCAAGCAGCTCACACCTGAATCAGGATGCAGAAATTCTGTAGTGCTTGAGCTGGGACCCCGGGAGCACCGTTTGCTCAGCATCGCAAGCCCCGGGCGTGCTTCCAGGACACTGAACTCCACAGCTCCCAGTCCTGGGCTACATTTTCCTTTGAAGCACGGCCAGATGGAAAAGAACTGGAGATGGGTGCTGCTCATGTACAACAGCCTCAGCTTGGCCCGCACACGAGGCTGCAGGATACCAAGCTCCCATTCCCTTCTTGGGGAATTTCAAGCTGCACCTCTCAAGTGTGCCTATAACCACCAGATTACAAGCTCTCCTGGGGCAGGAATGTGCTGCCAACCTCCCGCCAGGCCAGTGGGACCAGCAAAAGATGAGTGTTGCTGTAGTCCAGTCATTGAAGACGGCTTCTCTGTGTCTGCTCTGGGTGCTGCAAGTGTATTTTGTCTGGTGAGTGTTTAATGGATATTTAATTAAGCTCTGCTCAACTTTATCCCTAGACTTCAGGTTTAGCCTCAAATGTTTGTTGGAAACTAGAATTCATTATTTCTTCTGCTTAAAGTACAACCTGTTTTATCATTACAGCATAATTTGGTTCTGATATTAATAATCGATGTAACCAAATCTTTCTCTATTCTCCATGATTTCTAATTGACAGTGTTATGTTTGGATTGGAGATAAACTGTAAACATCCCACCCTTTTATCTGGACAAAAAAACCCACAGGTCATTGCTCAGGGGACACCACCCTAACATATACATGGAGTCGGTGATAGCACCAGGGAGCAGTGTTCAGGATCATCAGGCTTCCACTTCTGCAACCACTTTACCGCATAATAAGGTACAAGGAATCTCCAGCAAACTATGTCACGTTGCCTTGTGCTGCACAAACAGCTTTTGACCATACCCCGCCCAGTACATCACTGTTTCCTCTGCTCTTTTAGGAAGTGGATGGGAAGAAACTGTTAGAGGTACTCAGTTAAACAACCACATTTCCTAGTTGTGCGATACATGCGAGAAAGACTGCACATACACACACACACGTGTACAGAGCACAGCATGGCATCACAGTGACACTGCAGAGAGCTCACACCCTTTAAAAGGGCCACATACTGCACATGTGGCGACAGGACAGAGCCAAACCTGACAGAAGATTCCTCACAGCTCTTTACCACAGCTCCTGGCACATTGTGCAGCCCTTAAACTTACCAGATGAAAGATATCCTGGTCCCTGGTCTTCCGAGGATTTCCTACAGCTGGATAAGACACTCTGCTACTTGCAGGCGCTTCTCCATGGCAATGTAATCGCCTGTTTGAGCGCAGCGGGAGACGTGGGGGAAGCGCATGTTTGAACAGCCCCTCAGCTCCTGGTACGGGGCTTCTTGCCCTCGTGGAGAGGACAGCCCTGTTGCAGAGCTCAGTAGTCTTTCCTGCATTCTTCACCGTTAAACTTTTTATTTGCTTCCTCCCAAGGCAGACTTTCATCTCCTCCAGGGCTCACTGGAAGACTTTGAAGTTGCAACAGGACTATGTTTCTTCGGATGCTCTTGTGAATTTCCTCACTCCTTCCTGCCCAAGCAAAGCCCTCGATCACTGCAGTGCTTTTTTGGGGTGGGAAGGCCAGCACCTTCTAATTCCTCATGTGCAGCTCATCTGTGAGAAAATTAAAAATTTATTTCCTCACTCCCCCATATGAAATAGATTCCTCTTCATGACTTCATAGCCCTTGGAGCCTTTACTAGAACCTGCCTTAAAACTCATTTATCCTCTCAGTAAATCTCAGCTGCCGACTTCACTGGTCCTTCAGCCATTTCCAAATTTTCCACTTGCAAAACCACCTAGAGAGAGGGAGTACATTCCTACTAGCCTCATGCAAGCAACAACCTCATGCAGTCACATCCCAGACCCAATGAACCTATAATTCCTGTAGGTTATTTCCGTTTTAGTTTCCCTCTACACTCCTTACCAATCTCTTTATAATTAGGCATCACTGCCTCGGGAATCTCCTCACTGCTGCTCCCCCACACTGCCCTTTCCCACCCTCTGACCAGCCGCTGCTCCCGCAGAAGCAGCACGGAGCTCATGCCAGCGATCCCAGTTCAGCTTCTCAGGGATTCGCTCTGTTCTTTGCCCATAGCGCTGGCACCTTTCTCACCCTCTGAGGAAATGCAAGAGCCATCCTGCCAAGAGGGGTGGGGGTGACAGCCAGCAGAGCTGTCCTCTGGGGCACCCCGCTCCTCTGGCCACCCAGCACTCACACACTGTGCCAACCCTGCGTGCCTCGCTGGCAGATCACCAAAGCCAACAAGACCTGTTTGATTTTCCTCCCAGCAGACATGCCACGGTCGCTAGTGCTGGGCGGAGGGGAGAGACCATGGAGAGGAGGATGACCAGTACTGAGGCAAGCCCTCCCGTGAGGATGGCAGGGGAATGGCTAAACCCTTCAAGGCTCAGGTGAAAATCAAACGGCTTGGTCAAAGCTTCCTCCCTCCAGCAGGGCCACAGGGATGGCATGGAGGTCCCGTCCTACTACCCAGCAGCTTTGCCTTAGACATGCTAATAGGATCAGTGCTGGGAATGAGATTAGAAAACTGAATTTGAACATTTTGTTTCAACTAAATGGATTAACTGGCCGGTTTGGTACAGCCAAACATCCACGTTCACCCTCAGGAGCATAACCATGAAGTCATTGTTCAGAAATGCTCCTTCCCTCTCTTAAATCTACTTATTTTTCACAATTTTAATAAGATGTTGGGCTAAACATTAAGTCATTAACGTTCTTTGAAAGGCCTTATTCTTTCCTGAGCATGAGGGGGATAAAGGATTTTGTAAGGGCTGTGGTTAAATCAGGGGTGTTTGTGTCTTGGCTGACCGTTCTCTGCAAGTCCTCCCTCAGCGCTAACGCAGCTGGGGAGGGGATGCTGGGGGAGGC
>NW_010413334.1:0-3349 GCF_000710305.1 Buceros rhinoceros silvestris | reverse complement strand
GACAGATTCAATGTTTTATGGCCCATTATCTGGTTCCTTCTCTCTTTATATTGCTCTCTGGTTTCTTTCTCATCTCGCAAGACTGCCTCCTGTTTACTTTATCAGTTTCTTTTAGATACAAGAACAACATCCCTTTGTTTCCTTCTCACAGTGTGTTTGTTGGACCCCTCTGCACTGGAGAGAAGGGAGGAGAGAAGTGAGGGTGAACATGAATGCTGCTGTCGGAGGGGACGTTCTAATCCAAGTCTGTGCAGTTTGTTGGGTTCCTCTGACACTCAGTTATTCACAGGTCCCGGGGAAAGAGAGGAGCTGCCCGGAGAGGAACAGCGTGGGAGCAGAGCAACAGATCCAGGTAAATTAATGGGAATTTGGCGGCTTTGCTTTGAAGGGGGAGCCCCTGGGGTGCGCTGAGACTGCCCGGAGCCGGCAGTTCTTGTGGGAGGAGAGGACGAGGCGTGGGTGTTGGCAGGGTGATGGCGATCACACTTGGAACTATAAAAGAAACCCCCAGGGAGCGCTGCGGCCAGGAGCGCTGCGACCAGAGCAGGTAAACAGGGCGTGGCACGTCAGCCAGGGTGTGGCGTGGCGGTTCGTGGGGTGGTTTGCGGGGCGTTTTGCGGGGCAGTTGGCATGGAAGGGCGCATCGGAGGGGTGCTGAGGTGCTGCTTAGCCAGGTCAGCGAGCAATGATGTGCACTTGGCAGAGACCTGCTGCCTCGCTAAGAGCTGCACCCACCATGACCGATGCAACTGCACAAACAGAGCTGCAGTGGAATCTTGCAGCCACTCAGGCATCAGGCTGCAGGGTGTGCCCTGATATGACACCAGTACAGGACGGCAGTGAGGAGCATTCCTGTGGGAGGTGTGCCCAGGTAGAGGAACTCCTCCAACTAGTGACGGAGCTTTGAGAGGAGGTGGACAGACTGAGGAGCATCTGGAAGAGTGAGAGGGAGATTGATGACTGGTAGCATCCTGCCTTCCCTGGGGCAGACCCAGCTAACTATTGAACCATGAGATCCTGAAGGCTCCCTGTCCCGCCTTCACCAGGGTGAACGTAACATTCAGGATGACGAGGGGCAAAGTTCATGCCCGATGTAGCAGATGCGTTAGACCCAGCTAACTATTGACCCAGGAGAGCCTGAAGGCTCCCTGTCCCGCCTTCACCAGGGTGAACGTAACATTCAGGATGACGAGGGGCAAAGTTCATGCCCGATGTAGCAGATGCGTTGCCTAAGCAAGTCCCAGTCCAGGTGCCTGTCGGTAATAGATATGAGGCTCTGCAGGTTGAGTCAACTAACTATAAGGAAGATGACTCATTAAGAATGGAAACATCTATAAGAATTAATCAGAACAAGCCTAATTTGAAAACTGCCTCAACAAGAAAAAACATCGGGTCATTGTCATAGGCAACTCTCTTCTGAGGGGAACTGAAGGCCCAATATGCAGACCTGAACCACTGCACAGGGAAGTCTGTTGCCTGCCTGGGGTCCAAGTTAGAGATGTGGTGAGGAAGCTTCCAAGTCTTGTGCAGTCTACAGATTATTACCCACTACTAACATTCCAACTAGACAGTGATGAAATTCCCCAAACAGGAAGTCTGAGGAAAATTAAAAAAGATTTCAGGGCCCTTGGGTGATTGCTTAAGGGATCAGGAGCGCAAGTGGTGTCTCCTCAATCCCCTTAATGGCAGGGAACAAGGAGGAAATAAACAGAAAGACCCACCAGGTCACTACCTGGCTCCAAACCTGGTGTCACCAGCAGGACTTTAGATTCTTCGATCATGGGTTGCTTTATACCACACCAGGTTTGCTGGCACCGCAAGTAGTGTTCTCCTCAATCCCCTTAATGGCAGAGAATGGGGAGGGAATAAACAGAAAGACCCGCCAGGTCAATACCTGACTCCAAGCCTGGTGTCACCGGCAGGACTTTGGATTCTTCGATCATGGGTTGCTTTATACCACACCAGGTTTGCTGGCATCTGATGGGGCACACCTGACACGTAAGGGGAGAAGGATTCTTGCACAGGAGTTGCCAGGGCTCATTGATAGGGCTTTAAACTAGAATTGAAGGGGGAAGGGGATAGAGTCTGGCTTGCTGGAACTAAACCTAAGAGCTGCACATCAGTGTTAATCGGACAATGTCCCAGAGAGCTATTTCGGCATGATGCACCAGTGGAGATTGAGTGCACTATGTCTGGAACCAGCAGAGATCAAGTGCACTGTGTCCGGGGATAGGTCAGACACAATGGTCACTGGCTGGCCAGGAGTCGAGGCAGTGACAGGGAGAGGTCAAGCAGGAGTCAGGCCTTCTCCCTCCAAAGAAAAGGCAAAGAGATCACTAGCCCAGCTAAAGTGCTTCTACACCAATGCCCGCAGCATGGGCAACAAACAGGAGGAAGTGGAAGCCGTTGTGCAAAAGGGAAAATATGATACAGTCGCCATCACGGAGACATGGTGGGATGACACGCACAACTGGAGTGCTGTGCTGGATGGCTACAAGCTCTTCAGGAGAGACAGGCCAGGCAGGAGAGGAGGGAAAGCAGCGCTGTACGTTAGGGAGGGGTTTGATTGTCTGGAGATCAGCTGTGGTGATGGAAGGGTAGATGCTCATGGATCAAAATTAGGGGGAAGACCAACAGGGCTGACATCATAGTGGGAGTCTGTTAAAGAACACCCACCCAGGAAGAAGATGTAGATGAAATATTCTACAAACAATTACAGGAAGTCTTACGATCGCAGCCACTAGTTCTTGTGGGTGACTTCAGTCTACCAGATATTTGCTGGAAATTCAAGACGCCAGTGAGAAAACAGTCCAGGAGGTTCCTAGAGTGTGTGGGAGAACTTCCTGACACAGCTGGCGAGGGAACCAACCAGGGAAGACTCCCTGCTGGATCAGTTGTTCACCAACAGAGAAGGACTTGTAGATGACATGAAGGTTGGAGGCTGTCTTGGACACAGTGATCATGGGATTATAGCGTTTTCAATTCTTGAAGCAGTAGGGAGGAGTGTAATACAACTGCCACCTTAGACTTCTGGAGGGTAGATTTTGACCTTTTTTAGGAAACTAGTTGGGTCCCTTGGGAGGCAGTCCTGAAGGGCATAGGGGTCCAGGAAGGCTGGACAATCCTCAAGAAGGAATTCCTCAAAGTGCAGGAGCAGACTGCTCCAGTGAGCCATAAGATGAACTGGTGGGGTAGAAGACCAGTGTGGATGAATAAAGAGCCCTGGTGTCTTGGACATAGTGACCATGAGATAATAGAATTATCAGTCATAGAAGCAGTAGGGAGGGGAGTCAGCAGAACTGCTGCCCTGGTCTGCCGGAGGGCAGTCTTCAACCTTTTTAGGAGACTG
>NW_010413333.1:58838-63342 GCF_000710305.1 Buceros rhinoceros silvestris | reverse complement strand
AGGCTTGGCCTCCCGGTACGTGCCTGCGGGTGAGCAAATGTCCAGGCGTGGGGGTCACCGGGGCTGAGCCTTCCTATAGATGCCCTCGTATTTCACACAGCTCCGGGTCCTGACAGCCTGTATGCTCACCTTTGTGCGCGTAGAAATTAACATTTTATTGGCGTATCGTGTTTATATTTTTACAGTCACAGATAAACGGACTAGTTGTAAAACTTTGTCCACCCCCTGGCAATCCCCTTCATTTTTTAATTTAATTTTTTTTTCTACTGAGGCTCCCGGGATGTACAAGAATTTGAAAGCACACGTTTGACTAGCATGCTGCATAAAACAGCATTTAAACAAATACCGTATTGGCATGCACTGTGGAGTTGGTGCCAAAAAAGTAAAGTAAATAAGCCATGAAATTCAAAATATACAGAAGTGGAATAGACTGATTTGTTATAAGCCTTGCTGATTTGATCTGTTTGTTCTAGCTACCTTGCTTTTAAAAAAAAAGAAGTTTGTGTGTTTTTAGTTGTAATGTAACTCACTTCTCTAGAAAAGAAACTACATTGACCTGGAAAAGAGGATACTGCCACATCATTTTTTATGCTCCTGGGATGTTTGAACTGCATGGTAACTGCTGCATACAGCAGCTACAGTTGGTGAATTGGTTTGGTTCATCTTCTCTGATGGGCGGATATGGTAATTTGTATTTTGGCTGGAACTTCGGGAAATGTTGACACCTGTCAAACTTTGAATTGCAATAAAAATGTCATATTGAACATTATTGCAAAACTGACAACTTTTAAGAAGTGAATGAAATTCATTATGGCTTTTCCACTGTAAACAGCTCTTGGAAATTTGTCATTTGATTGAAAACATGACCTATCTGTAACATGAAAAGTGCCTGATCCACTGAAGATGAACTGTTAATCTATGGGTATATGTATATCCAAGCCTCTTGTGTATGCTTGTGTAACAGCTAATCTTTAAAGCAAGGTGAGGTAAGATTCACTTGATCTTGAATGTTGTTATTGCTTAAAGTATGTGACTTTGAAGTGCCCAGAAATGCAACTGCTGTTCTTCAAAGAAAAACAGATCTCAGGACTGTTTCCAACTTCCTTTCAATTCCTTTTTTTTTTTTTTCTTTTCAGTGTGTCAAAGGGGATGTATACAGATGGGCAAATACTGTTGTTGTTAGGTCATTCATTTAGAGAAAAATTAGAGCCATAGAAGAATTTGAACTAGATGCATATGCCAGTATAAATCTAGTGTAACTTCACTGAAGCTGTTCCAGTTGATACTTGTATAAAAGAAAACAGAACTTGACCTCAGATCTTCAATACGCAGCACCCTGTGTTCCCTAATGTCACATTGAAGTCACATTTAGGAAAGACAGCCCTTTTGCAGCATGTGTATAATGGCCAGGACTTTCAGCATTGTTTTGAAAACCATTTAAAACTTCTATGGCAAAGAACCATTTTTGACTATCGTTCCTGTAATTCTAATGATCTTAAAGGTTCATACCACAGTGTGGCATGTTTATACTGAAGCTGTATAGGCTCCGGGACTATGTGACCAGCCGTATATTATGTGATCACTGCAGCACTGTATAACTTGAAAATATGTTTTTTCTGATGCTGTGTTTCTCTTTAGAGACTGTGACTTTTCCTAATGAGTTTTCCAGTCCTCTGGCTCCGTCTTTTTGTCTAAGGATATGGTAGAGCATCTGACCTGATATCAATAGCATTATCCTCGTTCTCTGCTTGTAAGTGCGGAGGACACTTGGTTAACTGCCTCCCCCTGGTTTTGGTGGCCTACTGTAAGCCCGTTGTTTGCCCTGTAGTCTGAAAGGTACACAGATACTTCATGCTTTTGTACTCTGAGGAGTGCTCTGTTCATAGTGAAGTTTCCAGTGCAGATTAGCAAAGGCAGTGGATTCAGTGAGCGGTCACCAAAATCTGTATGTATTTGTGCAGCAAACACCTATCTATTGCTCTATCACAAAGCCTCCACTTAATAATCTGGCCAAGGATTTCAAGGCAGTGAGTTTTTTCAAAGAAGCTACTTAGGAACTTTAGATGTGACTATAGCATCAAACTAATTAGTTGCCACTCCATTTCTATGAAGCTTCCAGGGGTTTATAGAAATGCGATATTTGCACTTCTCACTTGCTGCTGAGGCACTGAGGTTAAGCAGTCTCTGCTTTTTGTCTGCTTTTTTACTGATGGGAAAGATTCCAGGGCATTGTTTGAGAGCTGCACAACCCCCTTATATACCTGGGTAAATATTTTAAACAGTTGCGCATTTGGACAACTTGCCACAAAGCATTAAGTGGTATTGAGGGTTTGCTTCAGCTCTGTTGCCAGGGCCCTTTTAAAGAAAACCAAAACAACAGGAGGTATTTGGGAATTAATTAAAACAAGACTAAATAAAATAATAGCAAAGAACGAATCCTAGTATGAATGACAGCCAGAAAGCATGTTTGAAGGTAAATAATACATGCGTGTGTCTTCATCTCTCTGTATAGGAACACACATTTGCGGGTATGCATGCAATATGTACAACTCTGGACTGATGTATACAGCAGATTTCATATACGTGCATCTTGTAGAAATTAACTGGTATTTGGTGTACAAGTAATGAGAATTGGATCTTGCACAGTAATCTTGATAGTTGAAGAGGCAAAATTGCAGGTTTCCCTTGAGAACAAGTGACTGGAATGGAAATACTTGGGTAGTCAGGTCTAATTTTCTGCAGGCCAGTTTCGGTTGGGAGTGAATACATGCTAGATATGTGTAGTCCAGGAGAAGCCACAGAACTTCCATGTTTGCCTACCATAAAACCGACCCCCATACCCTTAAACTTCTTGTAAACAAACAAACAAAAAAATAAATACACAAAAGCTGAAATGTGCTAAAGAAAGGGAACAGGAACGTTACTGTCCTGTAATTCAGGAGTTCCAACACCATAAAAATCATTTGGGAGTGGTGAACATTCAGTACCACTGAAAAGAGGCCTTGGTGCCTGAAAGTGGGCACCCAAATTAGAAAACATTTGAAATTATTGGGTTTTGGGGCCTCCATTGCAACGAGTGGAGGCATCCCTGGTACTGTCCTGGGCTTGGCTGCCCAAATACATTAGTCACTGGTGAATCTTTTCTCATTGTTTCACAATTATTTGTAGTTGGCTGTCACCTTTCTGCAATTATAAATATGCAAAGAGGAAACAATACAAATTACAACTGTAGGTACCAGGATCTTTGTACTAGATGTATTTCTTTTTACTTTCTAAGTGTTCTTTTTCATATGAAAAGAGTTTAGCAGCTTTATCCTTATTCAAGTCTTTTCTTTTTGTATCTGCTGGGGAGAAAACCATTAATTTCGAGGAATGGTGAGAGTAAGCCCTAAGCTGTCTTTGACATTTTAGTTTAACTTGAATAGGTTAAGGTTTTTTGGGGTTTTTTTTAAGAAAACAAGTTGGTGGGAAGTGTGTTTTAACTGTGAGCGCCCCATTTCGACCATTAGCATAAGAAAAAAAGTTTTAGTGCATTTACTATTGTATTGAATGAAGAGTTCCAACAGTCAGGGAAAAGAAAGTAAAAGGCTGTAAAGAAATGATGGTCTATTCAGATTATTCAGCAGGCCAAAGCTCTGGTCATCTGCCTCTGAAATCTGTGATCGGGATATCACTTTTATCTTCCTGTGCCTTTCTCTCGCCTTTTTCACATGTTCACTTTTGTCAAGGTTTATTGATGACGTTTTCTTCTCTGCAAATCTGTGGAAAATTTAATGAACCAAAAACAACAGAGAAATAAAAGGAACTTTTTATTCATTAGCCCTAAATTTAATTTTGTTCTATAGTCACTACCCTCTCGCCTCCCATGTGCGTCATTGTGTCACTCCTGCAACACTTACAGTACATACAGTGGGGATGGCTGGATTATTAATTCTCTTCCAGGGAAAAGTTTGTTCAATGTTGTGATCTCATGGCAGGTACGGCCCTGCTCCTTGTCTCTTATTCTCTGCCCTCCTGACATCCAGATTCTTGACTGCAGTGCTTCTGCCACTAAATACCTTAAAGTGTGTATTCCGCAGAGCATTTACCTCTCCAAGATTGAAACTATTCGCTGCCTAGCAATTACACCCAAATTTAAATGATTGCAGATTAGTAATAGTTATTTACAATCCTGATTGTTTTGGTGCTGTGATCCTTGCTCATTACACATCTGCTTTGCCGTGGTGCTGCCCCAGAGCACTTTGTGATGCAAATGCTTTTGTTAACTTACAAATAGTTTCAGTATCTAGATCATCTCAGGTGACATATTTAAGTCTCTTCTTTTTTCCCAGATGGACTTAAAAAGCTGTAATTAAATGTGGCTTCCAGTATGATTAAGCTTTGCTAACATTTTCCATGGAACGATTTACTTGAACTCTGTCACTTTCTGATCCTGTCATTGGAAGATTTTTCAATAAAGGCCCTTTTTAACATCAATTTCATTTAACTTAGTGCAGCTTGTAAG
>NW_010413333.1:45648-58715 GCF_000710305.1 Buceros rhinoceros silvestris | reverse complement strand
TTAAAATGAAGCATATCTCTGCCTCAAAGATTTCTTGGCTGTTTCTTAATTTCAAAGAACTGTTCATTGTTGCTTTATGTTAAATGTTAAGGTGTAAATCCCAGGAGAAGGAAAACCATAGAGTTCATAGAACAGTCCCAAATACTCTCATAACGACTAGTACCATCAGTTCTGATCCTTTTAAGGGATGAGCTAAAAGCCACAAAAGGGCATCCGTGCTTGAGCTTGTAATTTTGGCTACAGTGATCGCACATCTGTGACTGCATCTGTTTTTCCGTGCACTGAGTGACTCTCCATTCTGTAGGAATACACACCTGCAATCTTAAACTCCCTCTAAAGCTAGAGAAAGGACTTCGTGCCCAGCAGAATGAACCCTGCTGGGAAAATCTGAGTTCCTGATTTAAAAAAAAAAAAAAAGAAAAGAAAAAAGAAAGAAGTCTTCTGTCCTCTGTGCAATGTGGGATTTTACTGTAGATAATTCATTCAAATGAAACTAATGAAATTTCTCTGGAGGAACATGCCTTCTCTGGGATGCTCTGCTGCACAGTGGAAGCCAGTGTGGGTCCAGCCACTCGGTAATGAGCACCCTGTGGTCACAGTCCCTCAACCCTGCCACGAGGTGCCAGGCACCGGCAGCGGGGGAACAGTTCATTCTCCCCAGGATCTGAAGGGATGGTCATCTGCACAGCCTAATTCCTGCAGTGCCACTGGAAAAACTTTCAATGTTAAAAGTGCAATTCAGATGAGTAGGAAATGGCGTAATATCACAATGCTGTGGCTCGTATTCATCACTGGGAGCTTTAAATATCCAGTCTCTGGAAGATAAATGCTTTACTCCTTTAAATGTCCTATATTTAGTGGTTATATTCTCTTTGAGCAAGTGGTTCACCTGGAGGTTGTCTAGCACTGTGTTAAGCATTTGATTCTGTTACTAAAATTAGTTGAAAACCACTGGAAAATATCCCCCAATTGCTTTTCAGCTTGGAAAGCAGCTTCCCTAGCTAAAATCAGTATATTGCTCCCCTCCAGACCTGCAGAGTCTTATTAGAGCCCCTTTTATCACGCCGCGTTTAAAAGCAAGATCTGTTGATTGCAACAGTGTTAAAAGAGCATCCGTTCCCAACACCAAGATAGCTCCTTTTCAGAGCAGTCCTCAGCAATGCCTCTTTGTGCAGTGGACAATTCAATAAGTCAGACAGGACTTTCTGAGCCACCTCTGTAAGGAACTGTAAGAGCTCCTGAAGTACACTTGTGTTAAGTTGAATTGATTGAAATTTAATGGCTGTTAGTAGCTATGAATGGTAATGATTTTCTAGAGTATCTTCACCATGCTTGACATTAATAAATGGAGAGTGTGTACATGTGATGCTAGTGCGTTACTCATTTTTAAAGATGCTTTCTCCCAGCCCTCTTTCCCATAATTTAGTGGTTTTGATGCTTCAGAAAAAAAAATATCTTGGGCTTCGAAGAGCACGTACATCTTGTCAACATAATTTTGTACTCGTGATTTTTATTTTTTCTAATTCCAACATAAATCAGACTACAATATAGTGAGAGTGATGGATTTGTTTTACATGCCATCATGAATTAATGTTATGCAAATAGAAGCTTTACAGGTGCCATGATTTACTTAATAATTTCAGGTTCTAATATTTAAACTCATTCATTATGTTTGAGTAAAAAATGCCCAGAGCATGTTCATATTTTTAAACGTGGAATGTGAGATTTGTGTGCTTTTGCTGTGTGTAGTTGCTGTGTAAGCACATTTGATGGCTAAGAAAGAATCAATCAGTGTTTGCATTCTCTATCTTATTCCTGTAGATGTTACAGAGACATTTCAAAGAGAATAATCAAATATTTGCGTGTGAGAAGCAAAAGATGCTAGTAAAACATCCTTCAAGGATATAAGGAACTGCCAAAGTAAAGTTTTTCAGCCTTTAAAAATTGGACAGAGTGGTGCGGTTTTGCTATGCATAGTGGCCTTTATTTTGTCCTAAACAGCTTGCTGTGAGCTACTCCCAGACCTGTCGCCTTCGCCGTACGGTGAGGACAAGGCAAGGAGCTGGTGAGAGCTATAGGCATTCTGCAGCGGTCAAAGGTGACCGTGAATGTGATCGCAGGTTTTTCAGGCTTTGATATAATTTTTAGCTTGCTTCCCAAAGGCTAAGGACAAGGGGGAGAAAGTTTGACACATAAATACATCTTGAATCTCTGAAGATAAGAATAGATTTTGACTTTATTTCTCAAAAAATTGAGGTCACTGTGGTCTGATGACAGGCTGAAAGCCCATCACTCAATATTTTTCTTTTTCTTATTTCTTTTTCCCCCAAAATGATTTTTGATACATTGTACACATTGAGTTAGTGACAGCATTTTCAGGTTTTGAAGCTTGTGGCCCCAAGTTCAAGGCTTGGCATCAACAGCCAGGCCTCCCTGCCCAGGTAGTAAGAATTTTACTGATTATGCCATGAAAGAACCAAACCTCTTAGATTTGGTAATGCAGATGGATGAAAAGTGAAGCTTTACAAAATGGGTCTGCTCCATGGAACAGGACCATTTTTTTCCAAGGTTGCTACAGCTATTAGTCATGGAAGTAGGCTCAAGAACTGGTCCTTGACCTCTTCAAGCCCAGGGGACCGTTTGCGAGGGAGCAGAGTGGTGCTTGGCTTTTAGTAATTTTGACAACTACTTCTTTTGCTATGTGAACTCTTGAAGAACTCAAAGGAGAAACTCATCCTGATGAACCATTCAAGCCAAAGATTTAGCTGGATGTTCAAGTGCCATTTGGGAAGTGGTGCACAGTTTGTATGTACCATGATCAAGTTAATTATGTTGCTTTGGCTACCACGGTTTGGGTATTTCCTGACTAGGGCTCATTGATGGAGTCATATTCCAATATCTGGTGTCATCAACACTAAAACATCTTGCAAAATCAGGTCAGTTTTGTCAATAAGTGGCAGTAAAAAACAGATCAGGAGTTTTTCTGACAGTGTTAAAAACTTCTTGATTTTTCAAGTTTTGTGTTGAAATAACTTTCTATTTAGAATTTAAAAATATAATGCCATTGTCAGGAGTACAGTAGCAATACAATTGCTTCTCCAGTAGACTCCAAATGATTGTTTCAAAATTCCTTTTGTCGAGAATTTCCACATTTGGGGGTTTTGATCCAATTCACAATAAGTCAGATTTGGAAATCTCGAATTCCTTTGTAAACTGCAGTAACTGTATTCCTAACTTTCCTCTTCCCTTCTCAAAATTGTAAGGGAATACAGAGCTGAGAACAGGACATGTATTACCAAATCACGTCTATGGCTAATTTTTTTGCTTTTGATTTATTGTGTGTGGTGTTGGCATCTTTTCCCCGATTTTTTTAATAAGAAAAGGGAATGAACAGGAAAACATTGTGTGTATTGGGTTTGCATTGTCTCAGCAAAGCCTACACTTAACTATTGACCCTGCTGCGGCACTCTCAATCTCTGTTTTCTACTTAAAAAAATGTTCCTACTTCTTCATTTTACTTTAAGGCCTCTGGAAAGGCTTGCTAAAATGTAAACTATGTGTTAGACATATTCTGAGAAATTCACTGGTGCTGGAAGTGAGTTCATCCCTCTGGGACAAAGCCCACGGGGGCAGGTGGGCGGCAAAAAGCAGGTCTGGATCTGCGTCAAGGGGATGAGGATGAAACAGGGCAGCACTGGCAGCTGCTGGAGGTTGCACCATTCTCCCAGGAGCATGCAAGGTGAGGGATCCTCCTCCTTTGCTTTCCAGAGGGCATTTCCAGCGGTGCAGATGGCAGGGGGATGGATCTCTGCCAAAGCATTCATTTCCTTTAATCTCTTCTGAGCATAGAGACACCCAAGCGCCAGATGCCATCCAAGCCGTCGAAGGTGGAAGATGAGCAGTGCTTTCGTTGTGGGGTGAACTCACTGACAGTGACCTGGTGTCACTCTCTGCTCCCCATTCTGGCCCATTTCAGGTCACCTTCGGTACTTCCCCTCCACCTGATGGTTTGTGGGGGAGGCACTGCCTCAGGTTAGACTGGCAATGTTTAGTGCGTTGGTGTAGTCAGATGACGACATGCTCCAGCTGTCAGGCTGAAGGAAGGGTGCACAAAACAACTTGGGACCCCTAGCCCTAGTTGTTTTGTTGTCTTCCTCCTTTGCTGTTGAAGATGCAACTTTGCAACCCAAGGGTACCTCCTGGCTTCACCTCAGTGCCCCCTCTTTTTGCTGCACATGGAATAACCATCACGTTCATGGGTTTTGCCAGGAGCAAATCTTTTCAGTGTGACGTGCAACCCTCTGATGGAGGTGAAGGTGGCAACCACTCAGGATGTCCTCTTCAAAGTGGCTTTTCCCTGTCTTCCTTGCCCTCTCTCTTTTCCTGGCACAGTGTGGCAAAGGGGCCACCACCCTGCAGCTGGCTGGATGTTAGCCCTCCTGTAACAAAGAGGGAGCCGTTGGTTCTTTTGTTGCTTTTTTATCCCTCCTTGCTACATGTTGCTAGTTGCTAGGATGAGGTCTGTGCTTCTCCTGCGCCAAACAGCGTGCCTTCTGGGTGTACTAAATCACACAGCCCCACAAACCTCTCGTGTAGGCTGGACTGGGAGCCGTTGGTGCAGCAGTTCAAACAAAGTGCAGTGCTGCAGGTGCTCTTTTTCTGGCTGGTTGCTTCAGGTGTCACACCTCTCCTCAACGTCTATACTGTTTCAACATCTCATGTGGGCTAATGGAGTTTTTGCATCACCCATTTTTTCTTCTATCTCCGGAGGTTACAGAGTTCTGGACATTCTTGAGGTGGAATTTTAAGGTCACTATTGGCATTTTCAGGTCACAGAACTGCAGCACCCTGCCTTCTTTCCAGCTAATGAAGTGACTATTTAGTTCTTACATCGTTGCCATTATCTTTTTGTGTAGCTTTGGTTCAGCCGTGCAGGATGAAGCCTGCTAGGAGAGGACATCTGAGAATTACTCGACTGGAAACATAGAGGCAGATATGGTCAAGAGAATCCATATGAGCAATCACTGGTGCCTGTGTTCATCTGTACCTCAAGTCATTCATGACTATTAAGGTATCCATCAAAGCACAGTGTTTAAAAAAGCCTTCCTATGATTATGGCAGTGAAGACACGAAATATACAGCACTTTTAATTCCGTTGTAATTTGGGTTATTTCCACAAGGGTTTTTTTTTTTTTTTTTTTTTTTTTTTTTTTTTTTTTTTTTTTTTTTTTTTTTTTTTTTTTAACAAAGGCAGCTGTGTACATATATTTTAGTTTATTTAGTGTACATGCATTTTTGCATCAGTGCACTTTATCACGCACCCTCCGAAACACACATAAATAAGGACTTGGTCAGTGCAAACCTTTGTGTGTATTGCAGCCACATTAACCCACTTTATTTCCCACTTTCCTCAGGTGTTGATGGCATCTGGTTGCGACAGATGCTTTCTGATAAAGCTTTCAGATCAACATGCCTTTGGAGACATCAGTGCTCTGTGTTGGTACTTGCAGACTGCTGTATCCAAATACTCTTCTTTAATTGTCTTATTAAGTAGAGAATTAAGCTCTGTGCTTTGACTGTTTTGGTGCCAGTGATTCTTATTGCAGGCTTTGGCACGGCACCGCGTTGTGTTTTAAAGAGACAGCATCACTTTAATGATGTGGGAATTGAGTTGGAGGATAAAAATCTGCTGAGAACAATGGCTGACTGAGAGTGTGGTACGTAAAATCTGATTTTATGTTCTTCCCTTCAGACTATTAGGTGGGGGGTTTAGTTCAAATGCCTGTGATGATTTAAGAAATAAAAAGCAGAAATTCTCCCTGCTGCCAGACCACAGGCTCCTCAGCGCCAGACTTGCAGACGAATGTCACATGTTGCTGTATGTTTTGAAAGCATACCATGTGTTATTCTTTAGCTGCCTCAGTCCTCCCCCCAGCTATATTGTCTTCTCCCTAGTCAATCTCACAGAAAAACTTTTAATAAAATAAACTTTGCCCTTCCTCCTCTCCTGGACAGTCCCTGGAATGTGTTTCCCCCTACCTGTCGCTTCACATGAAGGACTCTGTCCACGAACTTGCAAAGTGATTTTAACTTGACACCATGTAACTCTGCCTCTCATGCTTTAAATCAGGCGCTCTTGACAGTGATATTGCAGCTTATGTTGTGTGTTAGGATCAAGAACTCACAAATGATTAAACATATGGTTAAAACTTTTTTTCATGGAATATAATATGTTTCAGTTTAACTCAGCTGTGGGTCTAGATAACCAACATTTGCTTTTAGAATCATTGTGTTTCCAGAAACAGTTTTTTACTTCTTCTTTTCTACTATCTTGGATTAATGTTTCCGCCAGCTAATGACAGGACCGGACATGCAAACTAGATTAGAGCATAGTGTGAATACTGTGAGCTCAAAATGCTGGCATCTCGCTTTATTGCCTGCAAGGTTAAGTGGTTTACTGTGAGGTCACAAGAAGTGAAGTGAAAGCAAACAGGCAAATTACTCCAGATCTCTTGGGGTCCCTCCCATGGCGAGAGCGGCTCCCAGGGGATTTGCCTCTAAAATGTTTTTTGAAACCCCCCTCCTTGCTGTCTCCCCAACCCATAGCAATGCAGAGATTCCCCTCTGATGGCCAGACTGTGTAGAGACAGGAGGTCAGAGTCCGTCCACCCATTAGATACCCAAGTTTCCCTCCAGCAGCACGGCCACAGGGTGCTGCTCCTCCTCCTGATCCATGGTGCCAGGATGAATGTGACAGAAGAAGAGGTGGCAATGGCAGCCCAGTGCTGTGGCTGCCGTGTATGATAAAGGCTGCTTCACATTAGAGCCGGTCCCCAGGGCTGCCTTCCGCAGGAGGTCTGCTCCTGATTTCAGCTGGGGCCAGAGGCAGCCAGTGCTTTTGCTCAACATCTCTATTAAGTTTACCACACCAAAAAAACCCCACGGCTTGGGAAAGCATGCTGCTTGGATTTCTGCAGAAAGTGTGTTTGAGCTGGTCTGGTGTTAGATCTTCAGATCACATCTCTAATAAGCAAGAAACTTGAAGCGTTATGTTAAAATCAAGGATAGATGGTGAGGGCTGGGAAGACCAAAGCAGCCGGTACAAGCATACCTACACGTACTAGCTGTAGGTGAGTTCAAGACCTCTGCTGAAAATTCATCATATTTCATTTGTATTCCATTGTTTCTCCCCGCCCCCCCCGCCCCTTTATTTTAAACACTGCCATGACTAGGATTTATACAAGCGCCTGCATCCAGCCGTACCTTGTAACTGTAGGTGGTGCTCCCACCAGCCTTGGACTTTAGGTGTTGAGTGTGCCAACTGATGTCCCAGTTTGCAACCATACTGGCCCTAGTGGGGACTGCATGGGTCTGCTTACATACTCTACTCAAAAACTTAGATATGAATCCATGTTGAAAGGCTGGATCCTAAGCCTGTGTCTTGGGTGTCAGATTTGGAGTTCTCTCTCCAGTAGAAATGAATGATTTAGTAGTTTTCTATGAAAACCAGAGAATAATAGGCAGTTTGTGTTTCACATTTAGGTGTAATTGAGTGTGATGCTTGAATGATGAGGTGTTCAGTGTTCAGAAATAAAGCTGGCAGCATCCCATGCGAGTGTAGGGTTTCCACCAGGCTGTGTCTCTGATGGATCAGTGTGGCAAGCCCTGTTGTGATCGGGATCTTCTTCCTCACCAGTTTCTCATGTTTACTGGGGAACTGCAGTTATCAAACTGGGCTCAGCAACCAGCTGTGTTGTAGCGGCAAAAATACTGCTGGGACATGGCAAGTGCCTATGCTGGGCCCACCAGCCTAACGGAGAGCAAGTGCTGTGTCCTGCTCAGCTGAAATATGTAGCTGTACAAAAATACAGTGTCTGTGGGGAGGAAGAGGAATATCCTCACCTCCCACTGGAGGCACCACAGGGGAAGCTGCTGGAGAACAGGGGGCAGAATGGGCTACAGTGAGGTGGGGGAACCAGGTGGAACTGAGGTAAAAAGACAAGAGAAGAAAGGCTGTGAGAAAGCAACAGGGGGCAGAATGGGCTACAGTGAGGTGGAACTGAGGTAAAAAGACAAGAGAAAAAAGGCTGTGAGAAAGTAGGAGGACTGATGCCCCTACTCGCAAAACAACTTGTTAATTTTTAAGCGATTATTTTTCACTTCAGATCTGAATTGTGTTGACTGAAGCAAGGCTCTAAAACAGCTTGATCTCAGCCTAGTGCCACTCAGTAAGACAGGGCAGGGGGGAACACGGGCCGTATTGGGAGCTAGGCCAGTTTTTATCTTAGCGGATAAAAGATGTTTTTACAAGGAAGTGTTTTAGCCTCTGTCAGGGTACAGCTTTCCAAATGTGCAGTCAGGATGGCACTGGTTGCCTTTATCAGTAATTTGAAGGGATCTCAAGAAAAGATTATTCCTGGCTGCTGCCTTCCTCCCTTGGGAAAGCTTGTGGAGGAAGGTGGAAGGCACAATTTCCAGGCACCCGGAGTCCTCAGAGATAGATTTTGAAAGGAGGAGTTGTAGCAGAAAACTATGCTGGTCGTGTGGGCTGGTCGTGCATCTGGCAACATAGCTGGATGAGGAGTCAATGCAGCTGCTGATAACACTGACTCACATTTAGTATCTCACAGGATGGTTTGGGGCTCTCTGTAGTCATTTAACACTGCTGGCTCTGTTTTATCTTCTGGAAACATTTCTGCTCCTTGAAGAGACTGCAGGTTGCTGTAAGTTGCCCTCTCTTCCCTGCTGCCCTTGGCTGTAGTGGGTAAGGATGTTGTGTATGGCCATTGGACCGTCTTTGCAACACCAAAGGCATGAAGGCCTTTAACTCTTTCTAGAGGTAGGAGAATGGGTGACAAAGTGTTTTCACCAGATAGACACATGCAAGAGGGTAGCTTGACTTAGTCCCTTGGAAATACTGGTAAATGCTGCAGCTCTGGCACCCCATCAGGGGAGCACAGCTGTTCTTAATAACACAGGTCCACACCATAGAGCTAGACAGTGATGACTGCTCTGTGAGATCAAGTGTGCCCAAGGGGGCTTTCTTCCAGCCTCATGTATGTTCTTATTTCCCTCTTATGAGGATCCTTGTGACCTATTTGTACTAACGTACTAGAGATGGAGCTATACCTTGAAACCTTCCAGAGTTTGTACTAGAGCAGAGTGGCTTCTTACCCTGCAGCCCTCCACAGACAACGAGTGATACACATGGTCTGCAGGCTGTCTTGTCTGCATACAGTTATGCAGGGGCTGTTCAAACTAACTGCTGTAATCTAGAAATATCCACCAGGTTTGGGACTTGCCTTGCTGTGACAGATATTTCCTTTGAAACCTTGTCATGGTGGCACATGAGAAGCTACCTGAACCTGATAGCCTTGATCTATGAAAGAGCTGGTTCTGAGTTGGATATTTCCTATGAGGCTTCTCAGAAAGCAACGCTTTCCTTGCCTTTTCCTTATCTGAGAGAGCCTTCCTTGTGGTCTGCAAAGATCACTTTATCTTTCATATATTACATTAGCATTTTACATATTAAATATTTCAGGACACATATTTTAGGTATGCGTTATGGCTCTGGTTGGTAGTGATGCTTGCATGGATTACCTTAGGTGGAAGAGCTATTGCATTATTACATGGGAAGTTCATAGACCTATATAGTCTATTTTTTTAAGGGAGATCTTTGCCATAAATTCATTGAACTTCAGTGGAAGAGCCAGTGCCCTGTAGAGGAGAAGACTGGAATGTGAAATTACCGCTCTCTGTTCTGCTAGACCTGCAGGCTAATGCAAAACCACATGTAGCTCACACCTAGCCACAGCATGTGCTGCCCCTTGGTTCATGTGTGGTTAAGGGACATGAAGGAATCCCAGAGAGACAGGCTACCAGACAAACTGTTGGCAGCTGGGGTAAATGCCATTGGGGAAAGAAGGGATGTAAAGACACCAAACGTGGTGGAAAACAGTCTTCATTAGCTCTGCAACCTGTCAGACAACTTGTGTTCCTTTATTAACTTTTTATTACAGCAAAAATGACTAGAGTAAAAATAGTCTAGGTGCCAAGGGGATAAACAGTGAATTAAAAGGATTAAGGTCTAAAGATTTTATTGCTTTTAGAAAGATGTTATTAGATTTACTAGCTTAAGTTAAATTTACATGACTGAATTACTTCTTAACTTAGTAATGAGTTTTGTGGGGGAAAACCCATCTGCTTAGGTGTTTTAGAAGGTCTTTATCTGAAATATATCACAACTCTTTAGACCATTATGGAACAGCAGAGCAGCTAAGAGCAGCTTAGCTGTAGAGCATTGTGAAAGCATTACAGAAGAGTAGAGCAGCAGAAAGAGCAGCTTCCTGTCATAAGCTAAACGGAGATTAACTGGGCATTTGAAGCTTTTTCTGGAAGTCAGTGTGACCCACATGTTGTGTAGGAGTTGATAGCAACTCCAGTGGGTAAGATAGCAAGGAAACTATTCCCAATGTTATATTAGCCATATTTGCAACAGTAATATTTTAGATTATTTCAGTTTTCATAAACTTTTGAGACACTCTAAGATAACTTGGTTTTATTTGAACATACAAAAGCATCTGTTTTCTGAAGATAACTCATGGCAAACTGACGACTGACTGTGGCAATTCTGCTTGAGATCACGTGCAATAAACTTCTCTCCTGACTTGACATAGTCAAATCCTGCCAAGCTCCAAGCTCCTGCCCTTTATAAGGGTCCAGGTTGTTGGGAGGCTTCCTCTGCAATCACAGTGCTTGTGTGTGGCTCATTCTCCCCCTCAAACAGCTCCTCACGCAGCACGCTTGCATGTTGGAGAGAGTCCAAATTTCCTCCCTCCTGGGGATTCCTTTGCTGTTAATTTAAGTGATGGCAAATGCAAACTTCTTGCCAGAGCTTGCTGTGTGTTTTTTGGATGCTTTTTTTAGCCGTTCCCTGAGGGGTCAGCTTTTGTCCTTCCCCACCATACTTTCTGCTGTAGGCAGAGAGGCCTTGAGCTGGAGCTGATTGGTCCCATCTGGCTTTGAATGCATCTCTGACATGGCTTCAGTACCTAAGTGTCTGTCACAGTTCTAGAAGACTTCTGCTTTGTTGTTGTCTGTACAAAGACGAGCTTTTAATAACATAAGCGTATATGTAATCTTTATCTTAATAGCAGAATGAATCATTCATGCCTATAACAGAGTGTGTCTAAATTCCTGTTAGATGGTTGTCTGCAGCACTGTGACTTGATGATTTTAGATGCTGAATGAAAGTTAAAATTAGGGCAAAAAATGACTATTTTTAATAGGTATGCAAAATAGCTTTGCTCTTCAAAAGTCATCTAGTGAAGACATGGTGTTAATATGAGGCAGAGTGAAAGTATTGAAGATAAGTGAGTGCCCATCTGCTCTAAGTCCGAACCAAACATTTACAGGGTATATTTTCAAACTGGATATATGCAGCTAGATCAGACCACAGTCTGGAAAAGTGCTTAGCGGCCACAGACTTCTTCCAGGTAAACCAGCAGTAGCCAGGAGTGTGTGCTAGCTGGGAAAGCTGGGTGGCAGCTCTTCTGTTTAATGTAATCTGTGCTTTTGCTCACCTCCCTCCAAGGGATCTGCTCTTGTCACCAGAGGGCCTGTGGTGCCTGCCCTGGTGCTGAGCTCTGCTGCCCAGGGTTATTCCCCAGGTCTTTGTCCTTCTGTGAGGGTTGTGATTGCACAGCTGAGAGCTGGTTCACTTGTGGTTTTACCACCCAGCAGCTATTTTAGCAGTCCTCCTCTTACTTGTCCAAACAATTTTGTTGGAGGAACTGTGCAGCAAGATGTGTTCACAGGACAGGAAGAACAGTGCTGGCTTCATGAAGACACAGGTGTGGAGGTGTGTCATCTGCTTATGTTTCATTTTGCACTGGGCTTCTGCAGGATGCTGCATTTTCTGTGACCATCCAGGCTGGCTGTAAAAGCCAAGTATTTGGAGTAGCACAGAGGTATGTAACCCTAGACAGTGCATAGGTGGGAAGGCCCTGGTGCAATCTCTGAATTCCTGGTGGGGTGAAAGGCTATGGTGGAAGAAGTGTGTAGACATACTATGTGTTGGCACCTTGTAGGCAAGTGGAAAAGAAGGTGAGGAAGTGCACCAGTGTGGCCTCCTGGATGGAGGGATAAACCCTTGAGAGTGGGAGCAGTGTGGCAGGCGGAGTTGGCATTTGGTGAAGTTACCATGTGCTTTCTGGAGAGCATGCAAGCAGCAGCACAGCACTTCAAAATGGGATTCAAGTAAAAAAACCACCTAGACTATTTGGGGAAAAAATAAGAGGAGTAGACATCTAGGAAGCTGCAAATTTGCTGCTTTTGGTAACCTAAAAAGACCCGAAGAAAGTTTGGGTGCTCATCCTGTGGTGAGGAGGCAGCTGGGACTGAGGATGTGGCACTGGTATCTGCAGTAAGCGTATTGCATTCAGGTCTGCTTTACTCCATTACAACGGAGACTGACAAATTGGAGAGAGTTCAGAAGAAAAAAAAAGCAACAAGAGAGCTTGAGGGATTGACTTATGAGAGAAGACCGAAAGAGCTGAATATGGATAACTTGGCTAAAGGATGACAAATGGGTTGGTTGAGATATAAATCTACAAATATCTGAAGGGTGTAAACACCAAGGCTATGAAGAATTATTTAGAGCGGTACAATGGGGTGTAACTAGAAGTAATGGGATGAAATTTAAGAGAAGGCAAATTTCAGTTGAATCATGGGAGATGCTTTTTGACAGTGTGATGTATTAGGCCATGGGATGCTCTTCCAGCAGTAGTCCTATTGCTTGCTACTTAGGGCACAACCCTGTTTATTAAGAAGCCTCACAGAGTCTTTATTAAGGACAGTTTCAAATCATATCTTTTGGGTTTTATGTATTTGATGTGGAGACATGCAAACTGTACGCCAAAGCCGCCATGCCCCTCAACGCGTGCACCGCATCTGGGTGTGATGTAGTGGCTCTTGGTATTGTGGCAGTGGAGAAGAGGGCACGGGCCCAAGCAGCCGCTCGAGCCGCAGCTTAGCCCAGACAGCCCTGCTGGCATGGGGAGATCTGC
>NW_010413333.1:34182-45629 GCF_000710305.1 Buceros rhinoceros silvestris | reverse complement strand
GGGGGCGGGCCCCACCCGAGCCCCCGGAGCCGCAGCTTAGCCCAGACAGCCCTGCTGGCATGGGTAGATCTGCCAGGTCGGAGTGTCCACTCTTTGATCAGGACCTGCACTTACCTCCCGCATTTCTCCCCATCTGGGTGTTGTGGTATTACCGTTTGGGGGTTAGTTCAGTTACGGTCTCTGGGATAGGCATCAAAGTTACACTGCAGTTCTGTGTAAAAACCAAGAAATTTCCCACTTTGCTTCAAAGAAATCAGGACAAACAAGATCCCATTGATGCACATGGTCTGTGGTCCTTTATAAATCTACAATACTGTACCTTAACTTTTTCTTTAGAAACTCTCATTTTTTCTCTTGCTTTTCACTTCACTTGAAATGCAAACTGAGGTCAAAGGATCACTTTCCTACTGGCAGAACACACTGCATTGTCTGCCACTTTAAAATGTCCTCCATGCAAACTGAGGAAAGGCTCATTTCTCTGCTCTTCATGCTTAACAGTGACTCCCTTGAATATATTTTGCTTTTCCTTATCTTGAAGGGCTAAATTAGAAAATTAGGTAAACTAGCTGTGTAAATCAAGTTAGAGCATCTCAACTAAAATGGTAGTTTATCTTCCGCATGGGGAAGATGGCAGATTCATGTAATTAGAGAAACGAATGCAGCTGTAGCACTTAGCACACACTGGCAACTCAGCTATTCTGTTGAAGAGAGGGAGGACAGAAAACTTTAAAGCATTGGCATGCCTGGACCATAAATGAGACAAGAGCTGAAAGTGTCTTTTATAATTGTTTTTAAATGTGTTTTGTATTGTTCATGCTGTCCCTGAAGAGGTCTGTGTCTGTATGCTTCAGGGTAATTTCTGAATTACATTCTCTCTCAGTCTGTGGGAAGAAAGAACTGTCGGAGGGTTTCATTCTTCTCTGGATGGGGATGAATATTTTCTTTGCTGAAAAATGCAGTTCTGGTCTCCTACGAACTGGATTTTGGTGAATGTTTTTTGTAGGGAATTTTGTGTGTGGGGAATTGTCAAAACAATTGTGTCTTCGTTGCAGCCCTTCCTGTCACTGAGGGCTGTGGCTGCGAGCACACTTCTGGATAGCAGAGCTTTGCTTTGAACCACTTTTCATATCCAGACCAAGGGTGGATGTGTGCTCAGCCGCTCTCATCTCAAGAGAGCAGCATAACCACTAAGCTACCTCAAGTTTGCCACCTTAATCTAAGTGGTTTCCATTCAGCAGAAATAAACCTTTTATGTCAGTATGACTCCAGAAATATTTTTTAAAAATTGGTTTCACTACTGTGTGAGAGTATTAATTATTCTCTCTACTTTATTTCCGAGGCCACTTTAAAAAGGAATTTTAATTATGCAGCTGGGGGTCACTAAGAGCATTTGCAGGAGACATAGTTGGCTTTTTTGCCTGGAGTTTCATTCATGCTACTTCTGCACTTCTGTTGGTAGACTTGGGCCCTTTCCATTTACCAGCCACACGCTCCTCACAAAAAAGGACAAGGAAATGTGGTCAGGTTTCTTTTAACTGCTATTTCAGACCCCTCCGAACCCCATTAGTGAAGTATGTCTTTGCAAAGCCATGGCCTGGAGCACACCAAGGGAAGTGTTTGGGGGTCATCAACGAGGACTTGTGGGAAAGGGCAACTTAAAATTAACTCCAGGGAGTTTTGGGGTCACCACAGCAGCCCAGGCTACTTTCTTGGGTGATGCAGGTCTTGGAGTATCCTTAGAAAATGTCTATGTGAGCCTGCAGCTTCTTGGCCTTCCTCTAACCCCTTACAGGCATGTCTGTACCACCCAGTTTCCACAATGGTATTTTAGAGTTAATCCTTCACAGCAGGGCTGGATTATGATTTAGAATGTGTGAAATATTTCCACCTTGTTGGTCTGGGCTTATAATCTGTAGCTGAAGGGCTAGGGAGATGGATGGGAGCCATGAAGTCCCAGCAGGAGCTGCAGAAACTCAAGTCCCAGAGGCCAGCCTGTGGCAGCTATAAGGTGCAGTAAATATGCTTTTATCAGTATAAGATGGAAAGGAAGAAAGTTGCCCTACCTCCTTATCTGTTGAGGGCAATGAAAAATCTTGAGCTAGCTTGCGCAGTGAAAGGCTTAATTTGTTGTGGGTGTTTGATTAATAAAGCAGTAGTTTATCTCCTTACATTTCCCTGTTACAACCTCAAAAGAGTTTCAGATACTCATGACTTTTCCCCTTCTACTGTGAAACAGATGTTTTGCTGACTGCTCCTCAAAAGGACAGACCAGAACCCAAATGCACCTTCTGGCAGGACATTAAGAGAAGCCAAAATTGAGGGAGTCAGCCTGAGTGCAAGAACCACACCTTCCTTTTTCTTCTGCTGTATGGGGGAACACATAGATGCGCGAGTGTGAAAGCCACACTGTGGAATCAGTTTATTTTGAGTCAAAACACACAATTTGTTTTCTTTAGCAGCATTTAAAGGCTGGAGAGGCTCTAGCTAATTATACTGAAGGGTTGCATGGTTTCTCTCCTGCCTTGTGTCTTTCCCTTAGTTTTAGCCTCTGTTACTCCCATACTAGCACCTTGCCTTTATCTCTAGCAAGTCCTGTGCCTCAGCCCAGCACTGAGGGCATCTGAGAGTAAAGGTTTATAATGTTCATCTAGCTTTTGGGGAAATCTCTTTCAGCTTTCAAAGAAAGTGCTTTAGTTGGGTCTGCACAGATGTCAACTTCCAATAGGAGAAATTCCCTGGTTTCAGCTAACAGCTTCAGGACTTTGAGTGCTGCTATAGCTCAGTGTCCTTGCAACCCCAAGTAAAAACTCTGTGCTACCTCTGATTTTGAGTTCAAGCGCTCCACGAGAGAGTGCATTTAGGCCTTCTACGCTCACAGCATATATTAGCTAACTACTTATTTTTGTTTATTTATAAATATAATGTCTCTCCACAAGATCTGTTAGAGGCCAGGCTTGGGGTTTCCAAAGGAATAAATAAGCAATGGAACAGTTATTCTGTCATAAGGTGCATTGTGTCAATAGAAGTTTATTTTATTTACTTATTTCAGTAGGAAGTTCTCTGACTTGTTACAGTTTGTTATTGCTTTCTGTTTTGTTGGGTGCTAACACGACTCTCAGTCACTTTTGTGTTCTGTTTACTCAGGAAAAAAATCATATTGGCTTCTTTTTCCTGTTATTTTCTTTGGTAAAAGTTAGTATTTTATTTATTGCTAGCCACCATAGAAGAACTAGATCATCCTTGGAGGTACATAATTCGCTCATTTACTTTGCACATTTATTAAAAAAGTTGAAGAGGTAGCACCAGCCTTGGGTGATGGAAGTTTTTCTCTGGTTGCATTCTCATTTCACAGCAGCTCCAGATCAGTAGTGACTGAAGTTATCACATAAGTGACTCTGATAACTAAGGGCTGTTTGCCCATCACTACGCACAAAAGTACTTCCCACCCATACCTCTCAAAGTGCTTTAAAAAAATGCTCGAGCATTATATGCCAGATGCACTTGTTAAGAAGCTGGATCACAGATGAACAGTTATCAGGACACCTAACAGTAGTGCCTGGGAATGGGGATCCTTGTCTTCCTTTCCTGGGAATTGGACCAAAGCTTCATGGTGCTGTATGCATTGAGTTTCCTTTCAGGTCAGACTCTTGGTGATTGATGGTCCCCACCTGTGTCCCAACACATCCTACAGTACTTGAAGGTACACATTGCTTAAGGTCTCGGCCACCTGCCAGTGTTGCAGGGTACTGTATTCTAATGCAGAACAAATTTCCCAGGATTTATTGGGATGTCCAGAAAAATCAGCTGTCTTTGCAGTTTGTCCACTCTGGATGAATGATTTCTTGAATTTTTCTCTGACAAAATGGGAAGCAGAACGGTTGTGACACTGAGCTGTGTCCTCAGGTGTCTCTTGTGAGGGTGAGGAGGAAAGGGCAGCATTGGAGCTGGGCTCTGTTGCTCTGTGCATGTAATTGCAGCTCCAGCACCTCTAAGTTAGCATCAGATAAGCAAGTGATAAGACAAGTTTATCAACGTCCTGGCAACTCACTGATGAGGTCATGCAGCCTAGTATTGGGCTGCCTCTTCTAAGACTCCCTTGGAAATGTAGAAATGAAGGTGAAATAATTAGCAGCCAACCAGTGCTGGTCTCCTGAATCAGCCTGTCTTTGTCATGGCTTACACTCATAAATCCTGATGGCTGTTGTAGGAATGTGTGTGTATGTGAGTGGGAAGAGGAGAGAACTGCTGGTATTGATCAAACAGGATCTTAAGCTCTGGTTTGTGTTGAGCCAGAAGGACTTAATCATATATATTTAACATGCGGTGAAGAGCAACATGGGACTTGGGTAGCCCATGTATGTAAGTGCTGTTTGGGATGACTGAGAGCTGCTGACCCAGGCCTGGATTTTGTAGATGTGATTCAGAAACAGAATTATGCCGGTGTCCCTAAACTTTCCTGGTTTTGAGTAACATTTTTCTAGTTGAGGTTTTGCAAGTACGAAGCCTGAAGCCAGCTTAAGAAAACTTTATGATGTGAAAATTAAGTTTTCACTAGTAAGCTGCAGTTTGTCAAAACAGCACACATTCCATTCGGGCTATAATTTGGCATGATGCAAAGGTTTCATCTCCCCCTTTGAATATCTAAAGAAAATGGAAACCTGGCATCTTTGTGCTGCCTGGATTTTTACACATCCCTTTCAACAGCTGGGATAAGCCACTCTGCTTTATCACACATTTCCTTTGTGTTATGAATTGCCACCTTCTCTCCAGGCAGCTCACTTGTAGGATTCTTCAGTCTTTGGAAGTTCACGTGTCTGGCTAAGGGGAGCAAAAAAATAGTTGTAAAGGGACTTGCCCAAGGATAAGATGGATCTTGCATTTGGCTGTCTGACAAGAAAGGAATTGTCATATGATTGGAGCTGGTGCTAAATGATGTATCTGCTTTTGGGGAAAATATTTTGGGGAAATTCACTCTGTTTCTCAACAAAGCTCTTGAAGTGTCTCACGGAAAGGAAATTCCATACGTTTTTCTGCTCTGGAAGAAAAAAGAAAAACCCACCAAACCAACCGATTTTAGCTGATTATTCCAAAATGAAAGACAGCAGCTGTCTGCCCTGACTCCCAGAGCAGGGGTCCTAAAGCCCCCCTAAGCTTCATGTAGAGTTTGGACCCATGGAGCTCACAAGCTCTCTGCTCCTGCCAGCATCTTGCGATGGGCATCTGGATTCCCAGCTACAGAAGGCAGCTCACAAGGTGGGGCTGCCTTGAGTTGGGAAAGTAGAAAATATCCACAGGTTTGAATATTAGATAACTTTGCTAAAAATGCTCTGCCCACCCTGCCTGCCTTCGAGCAGCTCAAAGCATTTTTAGCAAAGTTATCTAATATTCAAACCTGTGGATATTTTCTACTTTCCCAACTCAGCCTGGGAGTGGCAGAAGCTGGAGGCTTCAACTGTCTGCCTGGACTCTGGTGAGAAATGAGGCAGTTTTCCGACCCACCCCACCAGCGGTTACCTTTGACTGACTGCACTTTCCAGCGCAGACAACCAGATGCATTGCATTGGAAGCCTCTCGTGACAGGAGCATTATGTGCATGTTGGTGCATATGGAATGTGTGGCATATTGCTAATAAAATTATGTAAAGCCATTGAGCTTTGGAGTCTTGCTGGAGCAGAGCTCGACTGGGGAAGCTGCTTGGAAGGTCCCTCTTTGGATAGATACTAAATGGAGGTGCCCAAGCAGTTGTGAGAGGGTAGTGAATTCAGATATTTCTGGTTTATTATTCTTTCTGCATTGCAACCTCGATATTTTAAAGCTTTCCCCTTGATGAAACCAGCCCCTGCATGAATTCACTCACAGCTGTGAGAACGATTCAGTTTCACTCATTAGCGATGAAGCAGAGGTACATAATAAAAAAGAAAGGATAATACATCACCTAATGCATTTTGTTCCTGGGCCTGATACATACAGGGCATTTTGAAGTACTAGTTGATTCCAGATACAGTAGATGTACTGTTTCGTGTTTTGGAAACCCTAACTAAGTAATAGGAGACCTCGGCCACGCGTTCTGCTATTAAATCTCTGCTGAGAAGTATGGAAAAACTGTTTTGCTTTCTGTGTGTTTGTGTGAATTATGGGCTGTGCAAATTAGCAGTCCTCTAACTGTCCTGTCATATCTTGACTCATAATAACAGAGTTCAGAAGTTCACTGCTTGGGGGAGGCAGAAAGAAAAAAAATTAAAGTTTGTTCTGACTGACTTGTGCTTTTATGAAGACTGTCTGGAGCTGAATAACCCCTGGTGAACTTGTATCCTCGGCCCCAGCTGCAGCCTTTCAGCTCCAACAAAGACCACTCACCAAACCCAGGAAGGAGCGCGGCGCGTGGGTGCGTGGCTGACTCCGCGTTCACACCCCGCCTGCGGGCCGGGGGGAAGCGGCTCCTCCCGCCGCCTGCGCCCTGGGAGCCTGCGAGCGAAACCCTCCGCCTGAGCGCTGGAAAACGTAATTCCTTACCATCCGCAGAAAACTGCGCTTTCCATTGAGTTTTTCCAGCAGTGCAGCTTTTTATAAACCACAGTAAAAACTTGAGCCTGCAGGATTTTTAATCTTTGCATACCTCGCTGCACAAAAAGGAGCGCCAAATGTTTTTCTGGAAGCAGGATTTTCAGCCGTGAGCAGTGGTTTAGGAGGGTGAGAATATCGTTTTTCGAGAATGTTTCGTTTGGGAAACTTTGAGATTTACTTGAGACACCACTGATCTATTTCCTCCGCCTTGATTGCCCCGTTTCTATACGCGTTTAACCACTGGCTGTTGTTCTTTTACCCTCCAAAAATCTGTTTTGATGCCTTAAAACATCAACATCTTTGTTATGCTAATAAGGGGGATGGAGGGGAGTGCAGAGAGAGAGAGAGAGAGATGAAAGCAGTGTTGTTTTATGGGTCCCACGCAGTGTACTTTGCAGGAACTTTTTAAATGCTTTGTACAGTGCTCTTTAGTGGTATAAATGTTCTTTAAAACCATCTCTAAAACACGAACAAAAGAATATTAACAAAGATGAGTAAGCACAGATTTCCTCATTTCACAGGTGAAGAAACAAAGCTCAGTAAAACTTATTTGTTGGTACAGGGATAAAAATGATGAAGCTCAACCTGCCCATGGGTCACTGTAGCTGGAGGGAAATGGTAGTTTAATGTGACTAAGAGATGAGTATTTAGTAGTTTAGTCATGAGACTTTGCTGCTTGTGTGATGTGACACTTTAAGGAGATATGTTTATGCGATGTGGATTTCTATCACTGGTGTGTAAAAACAGCACAGAATCTCAGCTGCCCCCTCCATAAACTGTAATCTTTCAGATTAGGGAACTTTCTATTTTGAACAAAAATTTGAGATGTTTTGAGATGCTTGAAGACCAGAAGTTTTCTTAAGGATTTCCAACCTGAAAATGAAGCTGATGGGCTGTTCGACCAAGGGGTAGAAGGCCCCCAAAGGAGCAGCTATCGAGGAGGAGAGCCTTATTGGCCCCTTGAATCCCCTGAGTGCAGCTGTGTGAAAGTCCCACTCCCTGGTTTGCAGTTTTGTTAAAACCAGTAGTTAGCTTTGTTATAGCTATTTTTAAACTCCTCATGAGGAGAGGTTAATGCAGAATAGTTAGAGCATTGCACATCTCCTACTAACTGTGCTGTTCCTTGCCTGCTACCTGGTGGCCTCTCTTGGGAGGCAGAGGACTTGTAGACTTGCTGCACTTGGGTATGCTCTTGGCCCATGGTGGTTTCTCAGGGATTCTGTCAGGAGGGTACTCAGAGACCATGTGTCTTGTCTGGAAACCATCACAAGTCCCCTGGTGCATATGCTTACCTTTGAGAGGTCAAAAAGTTGTCCCAGGTGCCTTTTGCAGAGGGACATTCATAGGCTTTTCTGGCCCCTCTGCCTGCACCAGGATTCTCCAGTCTCTGCTGGTCATGTGAGAGGATGTATCTGGGATTTTTTTCTCTGCAAGGTGTTGGTCAAAGGCAACTTAAACAGTCCTGTTTCCATTTTTATCCCTCTGGCACTCATGTAGTCACACAATTTACACATTCAGATGCAGAAAAATTAATTTTTTTTTTTTTTTAAATCTTTCTGCCTTTCTTCCCAGAATCAGGTTTTTGGCTGAACCATTCCCTGAACTGATTGACACTCATTGCCTTAATGTGAGTGCAAGAGAATGGGAGAAAAGATAGGAACAGGAGGGACAATGAGATCACAGCATCCCAAGCTCATTTTGGTGTAAACTGCCTTCTTGGTTGCTGGGACAGGCTTCATTTGTGATGGCTGCTGGGGCATAAATTTGAAGATAAAGTGTGGAGGAGAACACAGAAAAAAAATCCAGTAATGGACTTCCCAGGCTACTGTAGGTAATCCTGTATGACAGCTACTACGCAGCCTAAATAATATTGTCTCTTAGACATTTTATTTTATTTTACTCGTTGGTCTTGTAGGAGTTTCACTCTATGTCAAGTGTGCATATTCTTGCTTCTGCAGTGTGATACTACAGTTTATCAGTGACTGGGATTATGTTGCAGCTGGAGCGGAATCCCTCATCCAGCAGCTCCAGGAGGAGTCAGTCCCCTGGGGCTGGTCTGAGCAGATGTACACCAGGAGTTTTGCAGCCTGCAAATGTCAGACTGATGTTTTTCCTCTTCTGACTGGATGTTTCTATGTCCCTGTAACTGTAGGTACAGCTGCCTTTTCTTCAATTGCCTACAGCATCAGGACACAAACTTACTTTTGTTTTCAGTGCTTACAGCTGGGTGATTTTCTCCCTACCACTTGCACTGCTGTCCAGGGACGCAGAGTGACCATCCCAGTCTAGCCTGCTGCTGAGCTGCTCCCAGCATGTTTTTTAGCTCTGGTTCAGTCATGTCTCCCAATGGGCTTTCAGTAAACTGGAATCATCTGTCTTGCAAATGATCTCGCCTTTAATTAGAAAATCTTTAATGTCTGCAAAGTCACATGTGGGTGCCAGAGTTTGCAACTCTGTAATCTAAGTTCTGTTGCCTTGCTGGTTTTGAACGTGAAGTTTTAAAAAATAATCTCTCGAGCCTCAGGATAACAGTATGTATTGAACCTGGCTAGCAGATGTTCCACAGGTTAATTCTGGCCAAATAGAACCCCTCTTACTCATATTTTCCCCCCAGTGAAACACTAAAAAAGGTTTTCAATTAATTTTCCCATCTTTATCCCCTATGGCCAGCTGTATGTGCACACTCTATTTTTGTTTTCACTGTCTCTGTGCAAGTATAATTTTTTTCTTTTTTGGGCCTTTAGTCCAGTATCCTGAGCCTATTTGCTCTGTATCAAGCGTTAGCTTGTTTTTCTTTTTTTCTTTGCTCTTCCTGGCTGTAGCTTTTGCTGTCCGGCTGCTGCCTCCAAGTTTCATATATATCGTGTGCTGAGTAGCTCTGAGAGAGCAGTTGTAACTCCAAACTGCAACTCCTTTCTGAGGAGAGGGCTTTACAGGAATGCTATGGCTGCAGTCAGTGCAGAAACCATGTAAGCATCTTGGTGTACCCTCCAAATCTCCTCTTTCCGTGTCCATCCTGTGTTAAAGGAATCTACCTTGCTCCGGTCTTACAAGGAGGAATGTCTAAGGGCAGGACCATGGGCAAGTTCTTTACAAATAAAACCCTTGTATGTTTTCCTGACTGTAGGAAGCAGAAAGCATAACCATAAATCAGCTCATGGAAGAAACAAAGTCTTTTCCCTGAGATTTAACAGGAGCTGCCCTGAAAGAGACATAGCCCAAGGCTAGATGGACCACAGGTCTCCTGTTTCCTGTGTCATTCCTGTAAGTTGTTCCTTTACATTGTATTGTCAGGAAAGGACAATACTTCTTTCCAGAGACTAAAACTCCCAAGTCTGAGAAGCACTCTGAGGACAAAGCTTGTTGAGTTGTGCAGAGAAGCCTATTAATGAAATAAAACAGTTTCATGAGAAGCAACACTTGGTGCTTTGTCTGTGAAGGAGTCGGTCTTTCATGAAAGACTTTGTTTTCCTCTGATTTATTTATTTATTTTTCCGTTGAATGAGCAAGATTGTTTAAAAAGAGTGGTGGGGATGGTCACCGGGGAAAAGCCCTCTCCTCTACTCTCTCATCAATTCTTATAACATTAAAAAAATTAATTTAAATTGCCACTTTCCCCAAAATGAAGTGTAAAGCGTTCACACTTCTGTTGTTTGATTTCCCAACTGGATATGAAATTAAGGAAATTGTAATTGTTTGACCTCTCGCATCAGGGAGTCTAGGTATTTTTTCTTTTGTTTCACAGGAGTCCATCTATATGAGAATAATGGCTTCCCTAGAGGCTCCATTTCTTGTAAAATCTGATCTAATGAATTAAAATATATCTCCTGTTGTTGGTGCTTTTGCACACTGTGACCTGCCTTGGGTTTGAGTTCAAGGAGGCTGCCATTGAATTGTCCACAGGCTTTCAGCACACTTCCTCCTGGTGAATTGTTCTTCCTGAAGTTTGTCCATTGATTACAACCTCTGGATTGGGTCAGTTGTCTTCCTTACATGGTTCACTAATTTTTCCTTACTAAGCATTGCTAATGTGTCTTCCATAAATTTTCAGTGTTTCAAGCTTTGATCCAGGAAGTTTTCCAAATACAGTAAAAAACTAAAGAAGTCCAACTAAAGAAGTTGGACTTTTTCTCTCCCCTTTCTTTGTGTCCTTTGTTACTGTAGAGGGCTGCAAATATTTAAAACTATTTAAGGCCAGACAAAAAACCCTCTCTTTTGGTGATTTCTCCAAAACACCAGTTGATTATTGTTGGCAAGGACATCACACTGGAAAGGACTAGCTGTTCTATGTGGTTTTGAGCCAGAATACTGCTGGGATTGTCCCTGGTGGCTGGGTGGAGCTTGCTGGGTACCTGCCCAAGAGCTATGGGGTCCCCATGCAGCACATGGACATCTCTTGTGAGGAAAATAGGTTGACACCAAAGAACAAAGCTCCTCTCCACTGAAGGGTGAAAAAAATACGCTGATTATCACTGATGAAGCATCAAACATTGGTTTTGAGATCTCTGTGCTCTGTATGTCTGCTCAAATATATACAAGGTTTTTCAGGGGATCTAATATAACATCTTTTAGAGAATGACTAGACGTGTCAGAGCATGGGGTGAGGATGCATTCATTTTGAGGGGTCTTGCAGAGAAATTTTTGTCCTGAAGTCAGCACTTTGAGAGGTTTCCCATGTGGTAGGAATGAAGGCTGATCTGACAT
Organism: Buceros rhinoceros silvestris; assembly: GCF_000710305.1. Classification (NCBI taxonomy): domain Eukaryota; kingdom Metazoa; phylum Chordata; class Aves; order Bucerotiformes; family Bucerotidae; genus Buceros; species Buceros rhinoceros. The sequence goes on along the minus strand of NW_010413333.1, from coordinate 34,361 downwards.
GCACCCGAGTGCAGACAGTTGGCATCAACCTCCGTGATATATTTAGCTCTCAGTGATTGTAAGGATGAGTTCAAATGGATTTGTGATTTCTCTCTTAGCCCTTACAGCCCAAACAGGTCACACAAGTGGTCTTATGCACATCCAGAGTGGCTGGTAAAACAGCTCCCCTTATGCAATCG
>NW_010413333.1:29169-34095 GCF_000710305.1 Buceros rhinoceros silvestris | reverse complement strand
AGAGGTTGGCAGGAGGGAATGATCACGATAGTTTTGCCAGGAGTTTGTGGCAGACAAGTGTCACTGTTGAGGCCACAGAATAATTGTGCCCAGACCTGATCAGAAGTTGATCTGCTCTGTTGCATTTTTAGGTATTAGAAGCTCTGGCTTATGTTAGTGTGTGTACCTGGGTTTTTAATATGTAAAAACCCTTGTATTTGTTTTCCTTCTTCCAATCCCCACTGCTTTAAAGGAGAGGAACTTTCTCGAGTGCCCAGAATAAGAAAGTGGCAGAAAGCACAGGGTTGACCATGCTTCAGGGCAACCCCCTCCATCCCAGGCTGACAGAGGAGACTCTGCAGACATTGGTGCCTGTGGGAGTTGGGGGAAGGCAAGGGCTGCTGCTCTGCACAGCACTGCCAGGCTGCATCGGTGTGTGGACGGTGAGAGCAAAAGCTCTGCCTGTAGCTGGCAGGCAGCTGTAAGGCAGGCAGTGGAGGCCAGCTTGCTTGACAGCACGCCTCTGGCACGGCGAAGAATCGAGCCCTTTGTATTTAACCATCCAAACCTAATATACTGATATGGTCGTCATCAGATGCAGTTGACACATGTTTAAATGGTGTATCTTGCTGCTTTGAACAAGTGGGAATGTGTTCTTGGACTGCTTTGCTGTCCACATTTCTGCAGAGTTTCCCACTGTCCATTTTCCATAGTTACTTACAGCAATTAACTGGAATCCAGGGCTGCAGCGGCTGCACGCATAGTCTCTCAAACCACACCTGTGACTTTTTTGTGTCACATATAATTCATTAGTGAGTGATGCTTCCTGCCTTGTCATCTTTAGTCCTAGATGAATGTTGTCGCTGCATCAGCTTAGCACCAAACTAAAGCAGTGCTTCTTGTTTAGCTTTGGCTCTTGCACAAGTCGCGCAGAAACTTATTTGTGTTGGTATGGCTGGGTGTTCACTGGAGGCTCCAGCTCTTTTGATATCGGATCCCCTCACAGCTTGCATGTCCTGCCTCAGCTTTATTTTTCCCTTCCAGACGCGTAGATACTGCATGATTCACTGTGTCTTTACAGAGGCTCCAATGGGCGAAGGTATTTGTGCTGAAACCTCACCAGGCTGTAATTAATCTGTAGACAAAAGGAAATGGTTTCGTGACAGCTAAATGAAGACCAAATAATGCACTGTGATGAAAGGTGTGCTCAGCAGTCTGACTGACGATTTGAAATTTATATACGTTTAGCTTTAAGGTGAGCTGAAAACAAGAATTGCCTCAAGTCCCACTTAGTAGCAGACAAAAGTAGCAGAGGAAAACTTGCACATAATTATATATTAAGATGCAGAAAACGGAACAGAGATTTAAAAAATTACAGCCTGTTATTTGAAAACTTTCAGGAAACTTAGATATAAACTTTATACCAGTGCGGCACACGGAGAGGTACGTGCTTTATGCATTAGATCCAAGTCCATGTTCCAGTGAACAGGCTGTCTCTTCTTTGAGCTGTAGTTATGCTGAGATAGAAAACATCTGATAACCTTTAAAAAAAACCACCACAGACTTCTGTAAATTAGGCTGTTTGTTGTTGTTTTTTTTTCCCCACCCCCCAGATTTGGATTGTTTTGCAGAAGGAAAGAAGGTGCTGATCATCTTGTTTGAAAGTTAAATATTTCTCTAGTGAAATGTTTTGGGGTTTGTTTTGTTTTTGAAGAAGGAAGTAATATTTGGAATTCATGTTTGAGCTTGTTCACCATCAGTTGCACCTTTGATACAGGTTCTCTCAAATTACTTCATGTGTAGCTGAGATTGTTTTCAGCAAAAAGACACAGTAGTAAACCTAACAGATTCCCTGTAGTTTGGTGACAGTGACCTTTGGAATGGGCACTCTGAAAACTTGTTGACATTGAACATTTCAAGCAGCAGGAGCTCCTTATCAAAAAATGATATTCCAGAGCTTTGAGATTTTTCAGCTCTGTTTGTGTAGCATCACAGAATTCTAGAAATTTCAGGAGCCGGAGGCCTGTGGTGGGTTCTAGTCCAGCCTCCAGCTCCCATGGGAATTATCATCAACACCAGGCCATGCTGGCTGCGGTTTGTCTAGTGGAGGCTTGAAACCCCTAAGGGTGGAAGTGCCACGGCCTCTTGGGGTCACTTGTTCCAGAACTTGTCCCTCCTCAAGAAAAAGTTATTCTGAATGTCCAGCCTACCTTCCCAAGCTGTGTTGTGTAATCTGCCATTACCAGGAAGGGTTTGGCTCCATCAGAGTTGTAACGGCTGACTCTTATGCTAGATCATGGGTGCGTGCTTTCTTTCAGTTCTGGTCAAAACCTTTGGTAACAAAGCAGTAATTAGATTGTTTGTGTTTAAGCTAAAATCTGATCAGGTTTATAACACTTTTTAAAAATCTTTATTTTGCTTTAGCTATATCATACCTGTACCTTAGTAGCATTATAAGACTGACAATACTGTTATTACAGCAACTAATGTTATCATTATCACTATCTCTATACTTAATATGAACATACTGTTTCAGGTTATAATCCTGACAGCAGAAAACATTTTTTTTTATGACTGGGCAGAGTTGCATAGTGGTAGGAGAATGAGCTGGATTCAGTTATGACTTTAGCATCATCAACAAAATGATCAAGTACAGTAAATTTACATTATAATTGTGATGTCAGTCAGAAACAATATAACTTGATTTTCAGGTTGACAGAGAATGTGCCCTGGGAATTTGTAGAGAATATATTCATCTCATTTAGAAGCCGAGTAAGTCCTAACAGAAGTATTTCAAGAATATATATGTAGTTTCCGTGATGTTATATTCAGCAAGTATTTTCTAATTAGCCTGAATTTTACAGCAGAACATTTCATTTTTGGTTTCTGTTTTATTTATCTGTCATAAATGAACTCAGGATTCTGCACCGTTTTTTTAATATAATTTGCAACCTGCACACCTACAGCGATATTTGATTTTTTTTTTTCCTTTTTGTCTGAGATGTGAATTATTCATCTAAGTAAGCAGGTTGTAGATAACTGGAATCTTGAGAAATGAATGATGGAGGAAAAGCTCTGTTTTCAATACTTTCATTAAGACATAGGTCAGTATTTTCAAAAGAGTGCAGTGGATTGACTGTTGGACTTTCTAGGGCTGCTCTGGAATGCCTTGTATGTGAACAGATGGGCTGAGTACCTTACTCCTCCTGGCTGTGTAATTTCTTCAAAGCACCTTGTCATGGACATCCAAAATCCTCCACACATGAATGATGGTGATACCTGAGTCACCTTTTGCTTCAGTTGGGGAAGATATCCAAAGCCATACAGCATCCCATCTGCTTTCCAAAGTCACCTGGAGAGATTTATTCCTCTACAAAACAAACCTTCGTACCTCTAGTGACTTAGAACTTCAGAAGGACTTTGTCTTCAAGATCTTTCTAGTCCTTCCTTAGTGAAGGAACCTCTCAGTCCTGCTCAGGGTTTTAAAAGGTTCTTCTGGATGACTTCAAGGAGGTGGTGAAAGCAAAGGGCACAGTACTGTGGAAAATAATGTTGTCTCATACCACAGTGAATGTGTGAGTGTATCTGCTGTGATACTAAGTAGAAGTAGTAGCTCCTCCAACAGCAGCGCGTTTTGACTTCTGTTTGTGATGGTGTCAAATACCAGTCAGCTGGTTTCTGAACAAACATCACCCACTGGAGCTGAGCACCCTGACTGTGCAGCAATGTGATTCTGTGGATTTGCTTTCTTACCTTCCTGCCTCTGTCCTCCCCTTCCCCCTCAGTTTCTACTACACTTTCTCTTGCAGACAGCAATATAGGACCAGGCTGCTTTTCATTTCCATAGCTTTTCCCTGCTGTGACTGAATCTGTTGCAATTAAAATTTAATTGAGATGCACACTGCTTAAATAGACAGAAGACAGCTACAGCTATTGCTAATTAATTTTCTTCCAAAATGACAACATTTAATAATTATATTCCATGTCACTTACATTATTTATACAAGTTTAACTCCAGGAATTTTTTTAAAGACACATCAGCTGTGAAAGTGCTTTATGGTGTTAATCTCCTGTAAGGCAATTGTGATTAACTTGAGAAGTGAATGTATGTTGACGGTGAATTTAGTAAAATAGCATGTAGCTCTGCAAGTTGCAAGACAGATTGAGATGTTTCTATGAAAAGTAATAGTATTTCTGGTTACAGCATTCAAGTCTAGAGAAACCCTTATGATGATAATTTGTGCTTCTGTATCATCTTTGATCTGTGGATCTTGAAGTATTTGCTGCCTACAAATGAACGATCTCATGCCTTATGACAGAGATTTCTTCTCAGTTTCTCACTTCACCTTGCATAGCACAAAGGGATCATCTGCTGCCCCAGCCTGCAAAATTCCTTGCCCTCTGCTACTTTGCTCTAATACCAGGCAAAGAAAATGACCTTTTTGTGTTTTAGTCTGATGAATCCATCACTGGCTGCTGTCAGACAGGGTGTTGGATGAGTGGGACCATTTGTCTGTTCGGCATGACAGACTTAGGCAGCGCTGTGACAATTTGGGGAACCTGTCTCTGCGAGAATACGTAATTGCTGCATCATGGCATGACTTGGGGTTTGCAGAGAGGTGCATCATTGACCTCCAGACCTCAAATGTTCTCCAAACAAGTAGAAACTTCTTAGGACAGCTGTGAGGGAAATTTTTCCAGCCTCTTCTGTGGGTGTGCACAACGGTGACCCTCCCTCTGCAGAACAAAGGAGCTGGCTGTGAAAGGTGAGATACAGTCAGGCCTGGGGATTTGCTGGCAGAACATGAAACTTTGGGAAGAACTGGAGAAACAGAGGGTTTGGGGTTTGTTTGTTTAGGGTTTGGTTGTTCTGTTTGGTTTGGTTTTTTTTTTTTTTTTTCTGCAAGGGTTTTGTCTAAAGTGGAAGTTAAAGCTGGAAGCTACAGC